>NC_056738.1:269761303-269916303 GCF_019279795.1 Protopterus annectens | reverse complement strand
GATACAATAGAAGGGATGGAACAAGAATTTACAGACAGAGGCTATCACAGCAAATATCTTAGAGCGTTACAGGGAATAGAACAAGACCAAGCAGGTCTACCATATATTAGGAGAAGTAAAGAAACAAGGATAGAAAGTAGGAAGAACAGACAAGGGAAGAGAAGAATAGTTATTCCTTATACGAATAACAATAATTCTATAGTAGAGGTTATTAAGAAACATTGGGGGATTTTACAGTTAGATAAAAATATAAAAGGTTTGGTAGGGACGAACCCCAGTTTCAGTTACAGAAACACTAAATCATTAAAAAGATTGCTCTGTTATGAGAAGAGAGAAACTAATAGGCTGACCTCATCTAGAAAGGGAACATATGCATGCCGCAGCTGTAACCAATGTGGGTTCATTATGAATACCACTGTTTTTGAACATCCTGATACAGGTGTTAAGTATAAGTTTGACCATTACGCTGACTGCAAATCCAGGAACGTAGTTTACCTGACTCTCTGTAATAAATGCCAATGTTTTTATGTTGGCAAAACCAACAGGACATTAAGAGAATGGATTAGAGAACACCTATATGCTATCAATTGAGAGAATGAGTGTAATGCCCTAGCCAATCATGTCCTACAGAATGACTCAACACATACTTTTAAGTTCATGGTTTTGGAATTTATATACACCACAGAAAGGTTAGGGAACATTGGTAATTATACTGAAAAGGAGGAAACCAGATGGATGATCAGGTTATCTGCAGACAAAGGAAATGGTTTGAACGACAGGTTCACACTGAAACCATTTCTTTTGGATAAACCTTTGAGACACTAATGCCGTTCAATATTCAATGGCATAGTTATCTTGGGGTTTTAAATATAATTTTAGTGATGTTTTTGTCTTTGTATGTATATTTATATGTATTATTTATTGTTGTTTTTTTATCATAACTGTCAATTATTTTAGTGTGACAGATGTGAAGGTTTTTATGAATGTTTTTAAATTACATATTAGCTATATATCTTTAGAGATGTAACCTTGTTTTATCAGGTGTCTGATATGAGAAGTTTCATTGGTTTATTAAGTGAGTAGTGTGGTATCAGCAGCTCCCCAGCCTTCATTTCTTGGTAGCAAGCATTCCTTCCCCCTTTCCCCAATTTCACCAGGGGCAGTCACTGGGCAGCCTTAACCCTTTTTTTTTAAACTTTCCCCTCTTACATCCTTTCCAGGCCCAGTGGAAAAGTAAAGAATATAGCACTATGTAATGGCACTGCACTTCACAGTGGCCCATTCAGCCAAGACAGCATGGTCATATGCCTCTCAGCTATAAGTACAGAATACAGAGAAGGTGTCATGTCATGCCATCTGGAAATCAGGCCTGTGGTTGAAGATGTGCTTATAAAAGAAAAAAGTATATGTTTTGTAAAGTTGTTACATTCTCTATAATTACAGCACAAATGTTGGAATATCTGTCGTGAATAGTTTGTTAATAATTTATATGGCTGCACCTGCAAATGTATCAGTGTGTTTATTGGGAATGGGGCTTGGAACAAAGAAACACTTAAATCTTTTGAATCAACCTGTATGTGATTCCCATAATTTCTAGTTTATGATTATATATAATTAAAAGCCTACTGTTTTCTTTCTCTCTGTCCTTGTTGACATCGCAAAGAACATAAACGAGATATTCAGAAAAGTTAGAATATAAGTATGAATACAGGAATATTTACTAATTCTAAGGCTGAAGTATCTCAATACTCCTCACAATCTGAGATATGACAATCTTGCAGTTGGTCCATATAAGCAGCAGTCCATCATCAGGAGTCATAATGAAAATGCTTTAATGTATTACAGGGACTTTTAATAGTCACTATATTTCTTTATAAATTGCAGTTTGTGAATTACACCTCTCACACGTCTGACAGGAATCCATTTGATTTCTAATGTATGTTGTACTATTTCTGTTAATTCCAAGGCCATAGCTACATAATTAAATTTGATCAATCCAGTCATGTTAGAAAGCGCAAATTGGACAGAAACTGAAATTTACTGCAACTGTATTTGTATGGTTCAAGTATATTCATGTATTATTATTTTAATGATCATATTCTGTGGCTTTTTTTGCACATTTTGAGTGAGCACTTGTGTGTGTGTATGTGGGTTTGCACATATATCCATGTGTCTTTTCATTTGGGATTTAATTTTACCATACCTTTAAGACTTTGCTTACATCCTGAAAGTGCTTTATATTTTAATATATACCAGAACCAGTGGCTCATAGTTGAGTTGTGTGCTATAATCTTGCCCCATTTGAGCAGATGACCTATATTTGCAGGAGGTACAAAGTGAGTCAAACCCTTAGAGGGTGACTCATATCCAGAAAAATCAGTAAGCATGGTCTCTTCAAAACTGTATTTTGTCTGTTGACTGACCTAGTAGACCAGTATAGATCCTTTTTCAGCCACCTCCTGACCCAACTGGCAAACAACATACATACAATAGTTATACCGCAAATATAGTACATGTAGTTATTCACATAACAATCAGACAAAATACATAAATCCTGTATTATAGAAAAAAAATAACACAATAGTTGAACAGCAGATACAATACATGTATTTATTCACATAGCAATCAGACAAAATACTATGCTCAAATGAAACACAGAGCTAAATATGCACTTGACACAAGTGAAAGCTACTTAGCTGTAGAGGAGAAAAATGATCTGTCAAGCCACGCAAGGAAATAACCACCAGAGCAGAGTGATACCAACCTTTCTTCTCTGCAGCCAGAAGTACAGTAGGTAGTGTGGAATGGTTAAGCCACGTAATCACAGTGAAACAAAAAATTGTTATAAAAAGATTCAGTAAATATTGTAGAGCAAGCAGAACCAATGGAAAAAGGAAAAAATGTTTACTTCATCCTCGGAGATTAGTGTCAAATCACCACCAAGGTGCAGAGTAGCTGTAGATGGTAAACAGGCAGCGACAAGGAAATATAATAACAATAGAGGTGGTCAGAGAGGAAATGACATTAATAAATGGTGCAAAGCTATGCAATGGAAATTAACAGCACTGAAGTTTGAGGATTCAGGAATCTGATGAGCAGCAAATGGAAACATTGTGTCACTCAGTTAACCATTTATTTAACTACCATTTCTAAGTAGGGTGTTTTATTAATGGCAGTGCATGAATCTGATCTAACATTCCCTGTGCTATGTCAGGCTAACCTCCCCCAAACTGGAGTCTTTAATACTGTTGACAGATTTTTGTTTGATTTCCAACAAGCGAAGCAGAGACTTGCAAAAGTTGTTTCCCTATTGACAATAATCCTGGGCTCCCAGGAATAAATAAAACAGCATATTGGATCACTGACATCAGTAAATACAGGAAGATGGGTACCTGTCAACTTTTGAAGTTGTGTCAAGTAGCACATATATATTGTTTCTCTTTAATCATATCAGATCAGTTTTCATTCCTTTCCACTGTCAGAAAAGTTAATTGTGTAATTTGGATTTATGTGATAAATTAATTATCATTTTGTACTGCTACTACAACTTTTGTTTTTGTTGCTTCACTGTCCCAAGAAATTACTTTTTCTCTTTATAGTCATTGTGAATACTGTGTGTGTGTTTGCACCCATGGCTGCACATGTGTCTGCACAAGCCATCCATCCATCTTCAACTCCTTTTCCCATTTTACACATGGGGTTGGGGTGTCACTTCATCAGTGACAATCATCTTGAGCCAAGGTTTACACTACAAGGTGGCTAGCCCTGCCACGGTAGTTCATTCGTATCACTCACTTGCATGCACACTCTCACCTACAGCCAATTTAGAGTGTCCAATCCACCTACTGCATGTCTTTGGAATGTGGGAGGAAACCCACATGACCACTGGGAAGACATGCAGACTCTGCATAGAAGGCAACCCAGCTGAGAATCGAACCGGAGAACCTCTTGCTGTGAGGCACCAATGCTAACCACTACACCACTGCAGCCACCACTAAATGAAAATAGACTACTAAAAAACAACAAAGCAAGGGAAACAAAGAAGCCAAAGTAGTTCAAGAAGGAGATTAAGAGCATTCCCTACAAAAGAAAGAAAGAAAAAAATAAGAGAGATGAGTATAAGAAGGAGCACTAGGAAGGCAGAAAAGGGTCATAAAGCAAGATCAAATCTGAAGAAAAATACAGCCAAAGGAATAAACAGAAGGAACAAGTAATTATTTTTATATCTAGGGGAAAGGAGGAAGATCAATGTATCAATGCATTGTTTGTTTTATATTTCAGAAATGAGAAGGAAGGAAGGAAAAGTTCCAACTTGGAAGGGTGAAAGAGGAAAAACAAAATATATCCAGCAGTGTATGCCTTGAAACCATGGCTGAGGCCTCCCATTTGAAATCCCTTGGCCATGGCTGAAATGGGATACAGTGATGGACTTTCATAGATATAGAATGCCATCTAAAGTATGGTCACACTGCTGAAGACATGTTTGTGTTCCTTCGATACATCTGGTGGTACACTACAGTATACACCTGAGACCTGCAGTCAGTTACTGATGGTGTCCATCATGTTACACAATGTGACAGAACACAAGCAACTGCAATGTGGGACTTTGCAGGACTGCCTAACAGACCTGTTGCAAAACAGAGTAAGAGTCAGGCAGTGAATCATCTGAGGAATGGGCTACAACAGTACCCCATGCAAGGCAGAGAAGGGCATAATACATTGCGGCACTGGCAAAGAGGTAGTGTCTAGTCTATAACCATGAGTCATAACAAGGACAATATAAAATAAAACTGATGCATGCTTAACACATACAGGATATGTGTTACAAAGCATTAATTGGTGCCTCTTTGCATCGTATATTACCATACACATGCATCAGAGAGGTGGGGAGGGTACTGTTATCATCATTTCACAGGAAGGGAGTGACAAAGTGGCAGGTGACATCAGTGCTTACAAAGGTGTAAAGGTTATGGGAGGTTAATGTGCCAGCCATGCAAGCAGTTAGCAGTTTAGGAATATCAGGGATCACATTTGCCTGTTCTTCAGTTCAGTTTCCATGTCGTGAACATTGGCTAAATATATCCTGTGATTCTGCAATGCTGGGGTTGGATGGCTGCTGCACAAGGGATGGCACAGCATTTTGAGACCATGTAGAAAAAGCCTGTTATGTCTCCGGACAAGGCATGGGAACATAAGGACTGCATCCATGACTCTGAGGATGGCTACTGTTACGCCAACAGTGGATACGGATGTTGTGGAACAGCAGGAGAAAGAGCAGCGAGCCTGTGAGGCATCCTTGCAGTGGAGCTAGATGAGTGTCAGCCATGACAATGAGCTTGAATGTGCCTAGAGTTGTGCTCTGCCACAACAAAGTGTTACAGTTACCAGAACACTGTATGCCATCTATGTAAGCCTATCCAGTGACCGTCCTTCAACAATCCAGAGTCTTGTACAATCATGGTGGCTACTTGCCATTATCCTCATGAATGTAACAATTGTTACACTATTTTTTTCTTTATTCTGTATATAATGCTTTATTACCTACAGTATAAAGGAAAATTTCAAACAGGAGCAGTTTGAGAATGGTTACATACAATTTGAGGAGAAGATTACAGGAAAAAACAGCATTGTATGAAATACAAGAATTGTATTTACACTAATGTTCCAATAAATGCCATGTAGGCCTACATTACCATCAGCAATTGTGCTCACTCTAAATTTCTACATGCCATGTCACTGTACATGCTGTTTAAGTCTTCCTGCATACCCAACCTCGTGCAGGCCAAGAATTACACTTACAATACTTGCCACGAAGTATGTAGCAGCTGCCTGTGCCTGGATCACTAATACCTGCAGATCAACTGGTTGATGTCAACGTGGCAGTAAAGTCAGACATTGACCTGGAGTCATGGCAATGATGGCCACGTAAACACCTCTGCCATGTGATGGATGCATGTACAGCAGAGACAGTGTAGTTTGTGGATGCCATCCATTGTGGTGACTTCTCTGTAGTCTAATTAATGTTCACATAGCAAGACATTCAGCTCTATATAAATGCAATGTCGGTGGTTTAAGCTTACCATTCTACTAAGACTTCATATGCAGAGGATGTACACATGTCTTCTGCTGTTAGCATTGCTGAAAGTGCCACTGTGTCATTAGGCTGTGCCATGTGGATGGTACCATTTTCATCAACCACAGGTAACCTGCTGATGCCGGTCATGTGCCAGCTTGTGGTGTTGCATCCTGTACCAGTACAGCCTGGGAAAGTAGAAAGATAACATACCAGTGCAAGTGCTGGAAGACATTACTTACTTCTTCCACCCTCTGACAAACAGACTGTAATATGTCACTTATATGACTAGCATACGAGTCCTTTTATAGCTTGTGGTGTAGATGTCATAGTTGCAAATTTGCTGCTCTGATGTACTTAGAGAACATATATGCATATGTGTGCATCTCCTATGAACTCACCAGCCGAGCTCCCACATCCAAGGTATTGCCTGGTATGAGGGTTCGTCTTAATGTGGTCTCCACAGTACAATGACTGTGCTTTTTGACATGTTACAATGGTTCTCGGAATGTGGTAATTTGATAATTGGCTAATTAGTACAATAGTCTCTGAAATGCTGTATCACATGTTGTACTATCACCCTATAATCAGCACTACCACATTTGCCCCTGCCTATTCTTGCCCTAGGACATTGTATGCACACTATACATGCACATGAACACTGCAAATCCCACAGCACCACCTGTCTGTGCTAGTGATACTTTCCCATAGTGCACCCTTGCTGCCTAAAGATAGGCATGACGTAGTATCCATAACGCATGGCTGTGTGCAATGAGCTTCCATTTTTCACCACATTTTGAATTCTTGAGTGGCAAGAAACCTTCAGGCACTGTGTCCTGCAGGAGTCTAAAATTTTTTTGTACCTGGTACATAAGGACTGTGAGAATGCCTGCTGTACCATTATGATGACATCTTAGAAAAGGCTGTTGCCTGGCATCATCGTTCCTGCTGGTGACTGATGAGAAATGCATCACCTGCACTGCTAATCAGTGCAGGCATTACTATAATGACCTGTGCAGGTGCCATCTTGACTTGTTATGCAAGTGGGGGACAGAGATGAGGGAGAGTGAGATAACATTTTACAGCAAGAACTGTATTCAAGTGTTTGCACTGTATTCTCTGGCTATTGTCTTTTACTTTACTTGACTTCTGTTTGCAGGAGCACATTCTGATGACGGGTCTGTTTTCTTTTACAGCAGCTGCAGAGACCCATTTCAGCAAGAAAAAGCCTACGATGATCGAACATGCTGTCCAGACAGTGGGGTGTGTACAGCCTGTCCATTTCTGCCTTGTACAATTGAAACCCAATTTGTCATAGATATGGATATGGATGTGCTATATTTTTTTCTCTCCTCATTATGTAGGCTGAGCTGTGGTGGAGGGTGTGGAGTAGCCTTTGCCACGTGGGGCTACTCCTGCTGATGTGATGGTGCTGGGTCACCACTGGACTTCAGGTCTGCCTCTCAATGGGTTAATGATCACACAGCTGATGGTTTAAATGTGACCTGGAGTACTCATTAGTGGTTTCCATGGCTATCTTTTAGGAAGCGTGGCAGATGGTCTTCATATGACAGAGGCAAGAAGGGATCTCCCTGGTCATCCAGAATAAGATGCAGAGGTCAGTCGAACCTGAGGTGTACTAATAGCTGGACTCCCACACTGAGACCCTGTAGAATCCTTTTATGTAGCTGATAGAGTTGCGCAGCTAGCTGACTCCAAATCATTGGGTCATGAGAAGCATAGCTTGACCATGATATCAGCCGCAGAGATGAATGATCTCTGGGTGGAATCTCTTCTGGGCTGGTCAAACAGGTCCCCTGCATCTCATCCTTATCCTGTCAACCATCGTGGTATTCTACTTCCTTGTGGGTCACTCCCCATATCCAGTTTGTAGTCCATTCCTCACAATTACCAACTCTCCCCCCCCCCTCTGTCTGTCTGAATCCCACCACTATTCCCACAATTGTAACTATAACACCTTTCTCTGTCTCTGTGTTTGATGTTTATGTATCTGTCACTTGCTATCTTCCCATTTTCTTCCTTCCCAAACATGCTTATTGCTAGTCTCCCCATCTACCCATCTTCTAAACACAAACATAAAATGGGTAAAAAAAATGGCCTTCCTCCCCCACCTTTCTTTCCTTCAGGCAACCCTTGTGTGCATTCCTCAGCTTGCTGTTGTTCCATTTCCAGCTTTTCTACCTCCCAGTTTCTTCCCCATTTATTTGACAAAATGAGATAAAGTTCTGCTGTGCTGGCCGCCTGCTTACAATACTTGTGTTGCAGCTATGAGGCCCTTTGTTGTGTTTATGAATGCCTGTGCCTCCTTACTGCTCCTGTCCTGTAGCACAACCACTTTCGTACAGGTCAGTAGGATGACAGCTTCAAATAGCACATCTGTTGCAATGTAATGCCATATTTTCCAACAATTTAGCTGAAATATGTATGGTATTACATCTATAATCAATGATGCTGGCCAGTGAAACAGTCTGATTTCCCTTTAACTCACCTTTGACAGATTCTAGTGCTATAAAAGATAATGCTACATTGCCTCTAAAAAACATCATGATATTACCATCAGTTTTTCTTTTTTTTTTTGAAACTTTGAATGATATTTCTTGTTTGGCCAATAGCTCACAGACATATTTAATATGATAATTCTGCCAGGTATCTTCCAATGGGTTGGAAAGATGCATGGCTTATTACTTAAGCTTTAGAAATATTTATAAGAAATATAAACAGATATTATGTGAAATCATTGTTATCCACATTGTTGAAATTGTTTGAGAAATTATTTTAAACATGTTCTTGATATTTGGAGACAGACAGCTGACAAAAGTACAGAATAAGTGTCGTCATCACCTCAGTACAAAAAACTACTCTTTCAGTTTTCTTGACTCATGTTTATTATACAATTTATATGTCTAAAGAGGTTATAGCAGTTCAGGCTGATTTATCTAAGGCATTCTGTGCAGTGAATAATGCCAAAATCATTGCTTCTTTAAAAAAATATCAGCTGGGGAAACAAGTAAATGTCCTAACATATCCTGGTTCTGCCCACCTCTAGGTTCCTCATATGCAAAATATAAGAGCTAAAAACTATCATGGGAATGTAAAACTAGTCTTTTTAAGATTCTTTCAGATCAACAGATGACTGACTTATTTATTTACCAGGGAAGTCAGACAACTCCTTTTCGGTAGAAACCTGGGGAAAAAAGCTCCGCATGCCATCACACTGAAAAAATACATAGGCATACAATAAATTAGTACAATTAGAAATTGTTGGAAGGTGATACAGGCAGTCCTTTGGTTAAGAACGAGATCAGTTTTTTTTTGTCTGTCCTTAAGTCAGATTTGTATGTAAGTCAAAATATGTACATATGTTTCAGCTGACAAGTATATTTTGGCACTTTTTAACTGTTCAGAGTTGAATAAAACAATAATTGAATTCAGTTCAGAATGCAGTTTGAATAAATTGAATTTATTTAAACTATATTTGCTCTAATATTGCTACACACTCAAGTGTGCTAGCTTGCATTGCACTTGAATTGTTTTAGCTGCTATTCTGTAAAGAAAAAAAAAAGAAAAATTCTAAGCTTGTTTCCTGCCTTTCCTGTAACTAGTCTAGTCCAGGTACATATTTGCTGTATCCAGGCATGTTTGTAAGCTTCTGAGCTCCCCAAGCCTTCCTGTGTTGGAGGGAAGCCTTCTAGCTTATTAGTGGGAATGGTAAGCACTAGGTTTCTGGCCTAGAAATTGTAGTTATTAGCCATTTAGGCAGGTTTTTTTTTCCATCTCTTTCAACTTTCTGATTTAAAAGCTCGCATTTGCGCTCATTTCCCGCCTTTCCTGTAACTAGTCTAGTCCAGATACAGAGTTGCTGTATCCAGGACTGTTTGTAAGCTTCTGAGCCCCCCAAACTTTCCTGTTTTGGAGGGAAGCCTTCTAGCTTATCAGTGGGAGTGGTAACCACTAAGTAGCAAGGAGTGGTTTCTGGCCCAGAAATAGTAGTTATTGGCCGTTTGGGCAGTTTTTTCCATCTCTTTCAACTTTTCTGGTTTAAAAGCCTGCATTTGAGCTTGTTTCCTGCTTCTCCTGTAACTAGTCTAGTCCAGATACAGATTTCATGTATCCAAGACTGTTTGTAAGCTTCTGAGCCCCCCAAGCCTTTCTGTGTTGGGGGCAAGCCTTCTAGCTTATCAGTAGGAGTGGTAAGCACTAGGTAGCCTATCCACCACAAGAGTGGTGGTTTCTGGCCCAGAAATTCTGGTTTATTGGCCATTTGGGCAGTTTTTTCCATCTCTTTCAACTTTTGGTATAAAAGCCCACATTTTTACTTGTTTCCTGCCTTTCCTGTAGCTAGTCTAGTCCAGATACAGATTTGCTGTATCCAGGACTGTATGTAAGCTTCTGAGCCCGCAAGCCCTTCTGTATTGGAGGGAAGCCTTCTAACTTATCAGTGGGAGTGGTAAGCACTAGGTAGCCTATCTACAGCAAGAGGAGTGTTTTCTGGCTCAGAAATTGTAGTTTATTGGCCGTTTGGGCAACTTTTTTATCTCTCTCAACTTTCTGGTTTAAAAGCCCGCATTTGCGTTTGTTTCCCATCCATCCTGTAATTAGTCTAGTCCAGTTACAGACTTGCTGTATCCAGGACTGTTTGTAAGCATCTGAGTGGTGCCAAAGTCTGCTTTTCAATTTTTCACTTAGATCTACTTGTTCTCTCCTCTTCTGCACTTTTACTAGCTTATTAGTCTAGCAGTTTACCAGACTTCTTGTAGCAATTTTTGTAGCACACAAAAATGCTACCAGCACTAAACATTCTACAGGGAAACAGATCCAGTACTTATTATTAATGCCCACCCCTCCAGACATGTCTAAAGGTCAGTTCCCTGTGCTTTCTCCTATTAACTTGGTGAACTTGGGCATCCTGAAGCAATGTAGCAACTGCCTCATGTACACCGACAACCCTCTCCTCTTACATCACAACACTCAGACTTGCAAGAAATACACTTATATATACAAATTGGAAGCCAAGCACTCTCCAGCCAAAACTGGAAGAGCTGGTCAAGAGGAGAAGGTCAACACTTGCACCACACCACATGGAACACATAGCCCTCCAGAACACACATCAGCAATGCCATCACATAAAAACACAAACCACACACCCTCTTTCGCGGAGGCTCTCAATGAAAATCTACCCAAACAGCAGATACCTCCAAGGCAGAAACGCACTCAAACACCACAACACAACACTAATCATGAGACACATAACTCTCCCAAATAGTGTGCCACTCAACCAAAGCCCCTAAGGCAAAACAGCATGCCCAACACACTAGTCATAGGTGACTCGATAGTGAGGCACACTGCTGTCCCACTCACTAGGTTGAATAAGGAGAAAGTAACAGTCTGCTGCCAGGATTCGCCATATAACACATTCACTCAGGTCCCTCAACAGCAGGTACAAATATGACTCAGTCATTGTACATGTGGGTATGAATGACCTGAGCCGTACCTCCATGGAATACATCAAAATGCAGAAAAAAACAACTCATATCCACCGTTCGATATACAATTTAATACAATGCTTAGGACAAACAGCATAAAATCAGCAGACAACAAAGCTTTTGAGTAAAACTCTTCTTCAGTGTTTGATAAAACAGTCCAACCATAACATATACATATATACAGCAGCACAACCAATCAAAATTCAAACTTAATAATAGCAATTACCATTTTAAAGTGCCCCATGTCTGGAAAGACTATTATAACAACTTACTTAAAACTAAATCTCATAAAAACAACACATACCGATATTAAATCATATTTATCTTTTAAAATGGGTTTTATACTATTAGTAGTGTTCAAACCTGGTAAATGGTCAGCTCTAAAAAAGTTAATCCAGTTATACTTTTATCAAACACTGAAGAAGAGTTTTACTCGAAAGCTTTGTCTGCTGATTTTATGCTGTTTATGTCCTGAGCATCGTATTAAGTTGTATATCAAACAGTGGATTTGGGTAATTTTTTCCTGCATATTGACTTTTATTCACTCAAATTCTTTAATTCGTTGGAACACCTGTTGCCTTGTGGAATACATGAAAAGAAACATGGAGGAGCTCTCGGATTATATAGCCCAGGCAGGTATGACCCTAGTCCTGAGCAGCATCCTACCATCACCCAGAATGATACCAAAGTACAAGCAGAAAATTATTGATTTCAACAACTAGCTAAGTTTCTGGTGTCATTCTAAGGGGATCCAGTATCTGTCTGCCTGGGATGACATGATTGACAGACCTCGATGCTTTGCCAGAGATGGCCTGCATCTATCATCCCTGGGGTTCCAGATACTGGCCAAGGCTCTTGCCACCCCAGAGTGCCTTTTTTAGGTGGTATTCCAAAGACCAAATTACCACCATAACAGCTACAAACAAATGCAATCTGAGGGTCATGCTGCTCAATGCTAGATGTCTAAAATCTCAAAATGCACTCGCTCAAAGCACTCCTTAAAATGGAGAACACTGACATTTGTGCTGTAACAGAGACCTGGTTCAAGGCAAGAGAAAGCACCCCTGCACTACCAGGCTACAACTCATTCCACACCTTTCCACCCAGAACTTGGACCGAACCTCCAAAGGTGGTGGTGTTTCCAGATTCATAAAGGATGCGCACACCTCTAGACTGCTAGCCCAACATAACACATCAGAGATACTTCAGGTGCAGCTAACATTGGGTAAGACAGCTATTCAGCTCATAGCCTGCTATAGGTCCCTAACCATGTCCCAAGACTCACACTCCACATTCCTATGCACCCTGGAGAATATTAGGGTCCAACCTGACACTCTCATACTAGGCGGCTTCAACTTCCCCTCCATTAACTGGGAAAACTACTCATGTACCAATACACTTTCCCAATGTTTCCAGGAGTTCATTAATTCGTGGACCAACTCATTCTTTCCCCCACTAGAGGTAGCAACATCCTTGACCTGGTCAATACTAACATGATTGACCGCTGCTCTACACCAATAGTCAACTCCTCCCTGTTTAGATCTGACCACAAACTAATCACCTTGGAAATCCACATCACCCCCCCCCCACACACACACACACACACACACACACACAAAGGTAACCACCATGAAAAACTTCTCCAAAGCTTACTTTGGGCTCCTAAAACAGAGATGACTAACTTCACGGCACCCATGCAAATGGAGAATAGTTGCATGACCACCAAATCATACACCAATGCACTGTACAAACACATACACAAATACATGGATCTCGCCATACCCAATAGAACCAAGACGCTCTCCTCCAAAAAAAGGAAGCCAATCTGGTGATCCCCTGCCATAAACAAACTCTTCAACAGAAGGAGGAAACTGATGCAGAATAAGGTGAAGTTCCAAGACTGGAAAAACTCCCTTATCAGCCTCAACAAAAAGTTGAGATCCCTCATCAAATCCTCTAAAGCTAGCTATGAAAACAGAACTACACCAGATAGTAAAGACAACCGCAAGGCCTTCTGCAGTTATGTAAAGAATCTCCACTGCAATACCCAGATTTTCTCTCAGCTACTGCACAATGATACCTCCTATACTGAGCCAACAGATATTGCCAATATACTGACCGACAGATTCAGTGCCAAATTTACCCCTCCCCCCCAAAGGACCAATCACAATACCAGTAGATTGCCAGGCACCTGCTATTACTGCTGCTCAGGTTAAAACAGCACTGTCCAAGGCCAAGAATACAGCTTCTATGGGAACTGACAATATCCCTGGCTGTATTCTACATGAACTACAGAGTGAACTGGCACCTCACCTGTGTGCCCTGTTCAATCACAGCCTCACCTCAGGCTTTGTCCATACCGAATGGCTCACTGCTACAGTCATCCCTCTCCACAAAGGAGGAGTGACTACAGACCCTGGGAACTATTGTCCCATTATCCTGACAAGTCTGATATGCAAAGCTATGGCACACATTATCAAGAACCTAATAAACAAGGATATAGGGAATCTCCAAACTCTGGATCTCACACAGTTTGGTTTTGTAAAGGGTAGATCATGCCTGCTCAACTTGGTCGACCTGTTTGAGTCAGTCACCAGAGCTGTGGATGAAGGCAAGGTGGTTCATACAGCCTACCTTGATCTGGCCAAGGCCTTTGATACCATTCCCCACTCAGGAATCATAGAAAAACTGCCTAAGCTAGGCATCAACACCTATATCACTCAGTGGGTTGCAAACTGGCTCACAGATAGAACCCACAGTGTGAAAGTAGCTGACTCCAAGTCAGACTGCCGACTAGTCATGAGTGGAGTCCCACAGGGTTCGGTCCTGGGTCCTCTCCTGTTTGGTATCTACTTCTCTGAAGTCCACGCCAACACAAAGGGACTCTGGCTGACAAAGTTCAGGCTATTGCAAGTTGGGAGCTATTATTAACTCCCCGAGTGATGTTGACATCCTACACGTCCTCACTGAGACCAACTACTGGTGTCAGAACCATGGCCTTAAGCTCAGTGCCAAAAATGTGTCATCATCCCCTTTAGGAAAAACCCACTTCCCATGAATTACCACATTAATGGTAGTCCACTGAACCAAGAAGGCGTTATAAGAGATCTGGGAACACAGGTTGACAGCAACCTCTCTTTTGATCACCACATTGCCACTGTGGTCAGAAAGTCCTTCTGTGTGGCACATCTCATTACTAAGGGTTTTGCATCCAGGAAGAAAGAGGTCATTGTCTCCCTCTTCTCTTCCCTCATTAGGCCAGTCATCGAGTACAATGCCCCATTTGCATGTACCTCACTAGACACCTGCAACAACTGGAGAGGCCACAAAAGTACCTCACAAAGAGGATCCTAGGCCTGAAACACTTGTCCTATATGAACAGACTCAAAAAACTCCAACTATTCTCTATCTCATATGGCCTTCTTAGAGGTAATCTCTGCTTGACTTACAAAGCCGTGTCTGACCCAGCTCTGTAAGAAATGCTACATCTAAAGAAATTCCAATCCCTCCACACCACATGCTTCAGAGACCTCAACTTCATTACCACAATCAACAGAACATGCTGGAGGGACAGGTTCATAACCCAGAGACTGCCCATGCTATGGAACAGACTTCCCATACATGTCAAGCAGAGCACCTCGCTGACCCTCTTCAAGAGAAATCTTGAGGAGTGGATGGGAAATAGAAAATTTACCCCATGGATAACTCCAGTGGCTCTACTCGACAGAGGCACTGGGAACTAAGGTTGGGTGGCACGATGCCAGGGTAACTCTATGGCTAGGCTTGTAAAGGCCCCAGGGCCATCAGCCTAGCACACACCTATGAACCTATGAACCTATTAAATGTCACTTAGTCAAATGCTTGCCTCAGTCTAGTATTTATTTTACTTTTCTTTGCATATAAAACACTTCAGGAGCACTTCCAAATAAAAAAATCTTAAATATAATACTGTACACTGTAGCTATGCTTCCTTACTTCATATGAGCTATGCATCCTTACTTCCTACCAACAAAGCTGGTTTAAGACATCTTGTTATTAAATGTGGTGTTTATGTGGACGTTTTCACACACACAGTCCTCTCAGCTGTACAGATTTTATGAGGAATAGACTAAAATATGAGTCAAAACTCATATTTTAGTCTGTTCCTCATAAAATCTATGTTTTTCTGACAAATTACTGAGATGATCTGAGGACTGATGTCTCTAATAATGACATACAGTTGAATTTCAGACTTGAAATCCTTAAGAAAATGTATGTTAAAACAAATCCTGTTACTCTAGCAACTTTCTAAGCTTATAAGAGTAATATTTAAAATATGTCCCTACTTATGGGACATTCTCACCCCATTTTGTCAGTCTTTATCCAGATTTATTGCACTGAGAGGTTAAGAGGTATATTAAAGACTGAGGTAAGAAAATAATGACAAACA
The DNA here is from genome assembly GCF_019279795.1 of Protopterus annectens. Taxonomy (NCBI): domain Eukaryota; kingdom Metazoa; phylum Chordata; order Ceratodontiformes; family Protopteridae; genus Protopterus; species Protopterus annectens. The sequence continues at coordinate 269,900,297 of NC_056738.1, read as the reverse complement.
TTTGAGTTTTAGAAGTCATACCTTTTAGAAAATTCATGCTAATGCAAAACCTGTTATTCTACCAATTTTCTAAGTTTGTACGAGCAGTATTTATTAAAATTGTCCCACTTTTATTTATGGCTTTGTCCAGATTTCTTGCTCTAAGAGCTTTAGAGGTATCACACACACACACACACACACACACACACACACACACACACACACACACACACACACACACACACACACTCCTAACCTTACTTTACCTATTCCATAACTAACCCCCTACCCTTATGCAACCACCCATCTCTTAACTGCTGCCAGGGGATCGCTTCCTCACTCTCACTCTTCACGGTCTCTCTCATACACACAGTCTCTTCTTTGTTCATACCTGCATTCACTGACACATCACTCCCACTGTTTCCATGTCTCATACACACAGTTTCTTCCTCATTTATACCTGCATTCACTCACACATCGTTCTCACTCTCCTGGTCTCTCTCCTCTCTCTCTCTCTCTCTCTCGTACACACACACACACACACACACACACACACACACACACACACACACACACACACACACACACACACACACCCACACACACACACACACACACACACACACACACACATTTGAGAAGCTTTAATAATTTTATTTTTTTTTACATTATTTCTGACATTGCGGCAGCCTGTTCGTATCTATGGGTTGTCTGCATGTCAGATGTCCATAACCCGAGGACTGTCTGTAACATGTTCAATAACACATAGAAGTATTCATTTGCAATGTACAACTCAGTGCCATAGAAAATATTGTTCAGTGACATCATTACTTGATAATGGTAAAAATGCTGATAGTGAAGCATTTAGATATCATTAATACCAAAAGGAGTGCAGTCACAGGAAGGAAGATCTCCAAAAAGTTAAAATAAACTTTTAATGTCACCAAACACACACAAAACACTTCCACATTAACGCTCTTCCACAATAAATCGCGTTTTCGTCACCTTCACTGGACTTCATCAGATGCTAGTACTAATTTAACACACATATTTATATACCTCTAATAAAACTAATAATCCAATAAAAAAGCTTCAATTAAGTTTGAATGCACAAATCAATTCACATTCTGGGCTCATAAATATTCATAAGTTCTTATTTCTATATTTATAATAAAATAAAATAATTTATACATCTTCATGTTCTTATAAATAATTAAAAATACTATTGAATAATAAATAAATACATACATAAATATTTAATTATATTTCTAAAATCTTATATTTATAATATAATTATTCATTATTAAGGAAAATACATTTTATAACTCAATAGCTCCCTCTGTTGGTACAAAATGACATTACAACTAAACTAACATTCATAGTTTAGCTGCCTTTAATTTTAAAAGGGGTAAAATAGACACATGTTCATTTAGACCTGGATGTTTACTTGCTTCTAGTGTCACTTGCCACCACAACTCTCTATACCTGACAGTGTCTTCCCATGGACCTCCTCTAATCCCATCCTTTATATGTTCAATTACTAAAAAAAGAAATTTGCTTTATTTACATACCTTTGAATGTTTATATAATGCATTTGTTTCTTTTTCCTTTATTATATCATAGGTATGTTCATACACTCTTCTTTTTAAAGTTCTCTCGGTTTTACCTATATAGAAAGATCCACACTTTTCACAGGTGGCAAGGTGTACTAAACCCTTTGTCTCACAATTATACATCCCTTTACTACCAATCCATTTCTTTCTACTTTCTATATAGATTTTCTCCTTATTGACCATATAACTACATTGATTACATTTTCCACAAGAATATGTACCTAACTTTTTGACTCCCTTAATTTTATTTTGGCCAAACTTTTTTTGTTCCAAGTGATCTTTTATATTACAAGGATTTCTGTATACTACCTTAGGTGTACCTTTAGGAAGTCCCCCCAGGTCAGTAAGTGCCATAAACCTTTCCCATGCATTAAAAAAACGGTCCTAATATTATTATTTAAAGCATTAAATTCTAAGGTAAAAGCATGCTGATATTCTCCATTATTAATAAGTACTTTCTCTTTTATTTTTTGTTGTCCATCATTTACTTTTTCTCCTAATATAGGGTAAAATTTATCTGCTCTTTTCCTTTCTACCTCTAGCCTAATATTACTAACAAATTCCATACTATATCATCTATCTAAAAACATTCGCCCCAACAAATCACATTCCAATTTAAAATCCTCGGACTTACTTGTCATTCTTGATCCCCTCACAAATTGCCCTTTTTTACAATATTCTTTTTGCAATGTGTAGGGTGTGCACTATTATAGTGCAAATAAGAATTACAGTATGTCGATTTCCTATATACTTTAGATTCAAAGACATTATTACTTTTATAAATTTCTATATCCAAAAATTGTAGCTTATTTTCTGAAACATTATAAGTGAATCTCAAGAAATCAGAAGTCTCTTTAATGTATGTAAAAAATTCCTTTAATTTTTCTTCCCCACCTGTCCAAAAGATAACTATATCATCCAGGAACCTCTTATATAGGTTCCAACAAGATTTTAACCTAAAATTGAGAATATATGTTTCTTCCCAATTGGCCAAAACTATATTTGCAAATGTAGGTGCACAGGCTGCGCCCATAGCAACGCCTTGGGTTTGTTGAATAAATTCCCCATTAAATATTAAAAAATTATTTTTCAAAACTATGTCCATCAGAATAGTGCACGCTACTTTATCTTTATGACTCAATATCCCGTCTTGGAACCCTTCTTCTTCAAACATTACCATACCTTTTGAACAGGGAATAGAAGAAAAAAGATCCACTATATCTATTGTTACGAATAAAATATTTTTGTCATATATCTCTAAATTAACATTTCTTAAAAGATCCCATGAATCTTTTAAAATAGCTACTTTTTTAGTCCATATTTGTTTAGTTTTATTGTCAATAAATTTGGCTAGAGGAAATGTCTTAGAACCATCTGCAGACACTATAGGCCTTAATGGGGGATCTTTTGAATTCTTATGCACCTTAGGAATGCCATAAATTACTGGGATTTTAGGCTTATCCACTCTAAGGTAGGAGAGACTATTTCCATCTATAGTCCCTTCATTATACATAGCTTCTAGTTCTATATCTATTCTTTTATAAGCTACCATTATTTCATTCTTGGACACCTCTGTATATTTTACTTCGTCTCTAAGAATTTGATTAATTTTTCCTTCATATACTATAGTATCCATAAAAATAGCTCCCCCACCTTTGTCTGGTTTCATTATTGTAATATTTTTATTCTCCTTCAATTCATTTAACACTCTATATTCTCCTACATGGAGATTCATGTTATACCTAGTTCTCTTATAAACCTTTCTTATTTCATTTTCCATCACATTCTCTAAATTTTTAAGTTGGGGTTGCATAGGGGGATTATATGTGGATGGTTTTGATAACCTGAAATTATATTCAACTTTGTTCTGAGTATCACCCTTATTTAATATAAGATTCAAATTAATTTTTCTCAGAAATAATTTTAAATCTAAAAGTGTTGAAGTTAAGTCCCCTTTTATCTGGAGAATAAATTTAAAGCCTTTTCCCAAAAGACAAAAATGTTCATTTCAAGTACTATCTCACTATAATTATAAATTGTGAATCCATTCAAAGTGTTAGTAATTCCTCTTTCATCTGATTCCTTCTCTATTAAATTAAGGTCCGGGTCAGGGGTACATTTAACTAATATCTCCCTCTCCCCCTTCTCTCCCCTCTCATAGGAAAATTTTCATTTTGGGGTCTGAAAAGGGGCCTATATTCCTTCTCTATTGGTGGAAATTCCTTGTCATATTCATTCTCATTCCATAGTTCTTCTCTGAATTCAGGCTCCACTACCTGTGTCTGTATGTAATTTCTATTATATTTATTATTCTTTTTATTATTAGTATATGTATACATGGCAGGTTTTGGATAACTCACATTATTTTCATAATATTGCAAGTCCCTTTTCAATTTATCAATTTTTCTAGTAATTAATCCTTTACATTTGTCTTCTATATCTCCCCTTATCTTATAATATTTCTCTCTCTCATTAACAATACCAAACATCAAGTCTTCCTTAATAAGACCTTCTAGTTCATTAATATCTTCTCGTAAAGTAGTTAAAATCCTATTATTTTCCTTTATCATCAACTTTAAAATGTCTAAGCCACTTCTATTAAAAAGTTCTATCAATTCTTTTTGAAATATCGAGCCCAACTGCACATTATTTGGAAATTTACAAATTCTTAAACCTTTAGGAACAATGTTCCTACTAATGCATTCATTTAAATATGCATTTTCAATAATAAGCGTTTTATATTTATACATGCTTCTAGATAAATTGTCCAACATTTTGTTAAATGAATCTCTGTTTGTAAACCCTTTCGGGCCATTGAAGTCCAGTTTAAAACAAAAGCTTTTATTAAGCCAGTCATTCATATCCATCATTTTATTGGAACTGACAGTACCTGTATTTTTATTGTCCAATTGTTGTCTGCTATTAATGACACCTTCCGATCCATTTCTTTGGATTTGGAAAGTGAATCTTTTAACCCTGGAGCTACACCGACGGTGTTTTTGGATGTTAATTCAGTGGAGAATGGATCGGAAGGTGTCATTAATAGCAGACAACAATTGGACAATAAAAATACAGGTACTGTCAGTTCCAATAAAATGATGGATATGAATGACTGGCTTAATAAAAGCTTTGGTTTTAAACTGGACTTCAATGGCCCGAAAGGGTTTACAAACAGAGATTCATTTAACAAAATGTTGGACAATTTATCTAGAAGCATGTATAAATATAAAACGCTTATTATTGAAAATGCGTGTTTAAATGAATGCATTAGTAGGAACATTGTTCCTAAAGGTTTAAGAATTTGTAAATTTCCAAATAATGTGCAGTTGGGCTCGATATTTCATAAAGAATTGATAGAACTTTTTAATAGAAGTGGCTTAGACATTTTAAAGTTGATGATAAAGGAAAATAATAGGATTTTAACTACTTTACGAGAAGATATTAATGAACTAGAAGGTCTTATTAAGGAAGACTTGATGTTTGGTATTGTTAATGAGAGAGAGAAATATTATAAGATAAGGGGAGATATAGAAGACAAATGTAAAGGATTAATTACTAGAAAATGGATAAATTGAAAAGGGACTTGCAATATTATGAAAATAATGTGAGTTATCCAAAACCTGCCATGTATACATATACTAATAATAAAAAGAATAATAAATATAATAGAAATTACATAAAGACACAGGTAGTGGAGCCTGAATTCAGAGAAGAACTATGGAATGAGAATGAATATGACAAGGAATTTCCACCAATAGAGAAGGAATATAGGCCCCTTTTCAGACCCCAAAATGAAAATTTTCCTATGAGAGGGGAGAGAAGGGGGAGAGGGAGATATTAGTTAAATGTACCCCTGACCCGGACCTTAATTTAATAGAGAAGGAATCAGATGAAAGAGGAATTACTAACACTTTGAATGGATTCACAATTTATAATTATAGTGAGATAGTACTTGAAAAAGAACATTTTAGTCTTTTGGGAAAAGGCTTTAAATTTATTCTCCAGATAAAAGGGGACTTAACTTCAACACTTTTAGATTTAAAATTATTTCTGAGAAAAATTAATTTGAATCTTATATTAAATAAGGGTGATACTCAGAACAAAGTTGAATATAATTTCAGGTTATCAAAACCATCCACATATAATCCCCCTATGCAACCCCAACTTAAAAATTTAGAGAATGTGATGGAAAATGAAATAAGAAAGGTTTATAAGAGAACTAGGTATAACATGAATCTCCATGTAGGAGAATATAGAGTGTTAAATGAATTGAAGGAGAATAAAAATATTACAATAATGAAACAAGACAAAGGTGGGGGAGCTATTTTTATGGATACTATAGTATATGAAGGAAAAATTAATCAAATTCTTAGAGACTAAGTAAAATATACAGAGGTGTCCAAGAATGAAATTATGGTAGCTTATAAAAGAATAGATATAGAACTAGAAGCTATGTATAATGAAGGGACTATAGATGGAAATAGTCTCTCCTACCTTAGAGTGGATAAACCTAAAATCCCAGTAATTTATGGCATTCCTAAGGTGCATAAGAATTCAAAAGATCCCTCATTAAGGCCTATAGTGTCTGCAGATGGTTCTAAGACATTTCCTCTAGCCAAATTTATTGACAATAAAACTAAACATATATGGACTAAAAAAGTAGCTATTTTAAAAGATTCATGGGACCTTTTAAGAAATGTTAATTTAGAGATATATGACAAAAATATTTTATTCGTAACAATAGATATAGTGGATCTTTTTTCTTCTATTCCCTGTTCAAAAGGTATGGTAATGTTTGAAGAAGAAGTGTTCCAAGACGGGATATTGAGTCATAAAGATAAAGTAGCGTGCACTATTCTGATGGACATAGTTTTGAAAAATATTTTTTTAATATTTCATGGGAAATTTATTCAACAAACCCAAGGCATTGCTATGGGCGCAGCCTGTGCACCTACATTTGCAAATATAGTTTTGGCCAATTGGGAAGAAACATATATTCTCAATTCTAGGTTCAAGTCTTGTTGGAACCTATATAAGAGGTTCCTGGATGATATAGTTATCTTTTGGACAGGTGGGGAAGAAAAATTAAAGGAATTTTTTACATACATTAAAGAGACTTCTGATTTCTTGAGATTCACTTATAATGTTTCAGAAAATAAGCTACAATTTTTGGATATAGAAATTTATAAAAGTAATAATGTCTTTGAATCTAAAGTATATAGGAAATCGGCATACTGTAATTCTTATTTGTACTATAATAGTGCACACCCTACACATTGCAAAAAGAATATTGTAAAAGGGCAATTTGTGAGGGGATCAAGAATGACAAGTAAGTCTGAGGATTGTAAATTGGAATGTGATTTGTTGGGGAGAATGTTTTTAGACAGAGGATATAGTAAGGAATTTGTTAGTAATATTAGGCTAGAGATAGAAAGTAAAAGAGCAGATAAATTTTACCCTATATTAGGAGACAAAGTAAATGATGGACAACAAAAAATAAAAGAGAAAGTACTTATTAATAATGGAGAATATCAACATGCTTTTACCTTAGAATTTAATGCTTTAAATAATAATATTAGGACCGTTTTTTTTTTAATGAATGGGAAAGGTTTATGGCACTTACTGACCTGGGGGGACTTCCTAAAGGTACACCTAAAGTAGTATACAGAAATCCTTGTAATATAAAAAATCACTTGGAACAAAAAAGGTTTGGCCAAAATAAAATTAAGGGAGTCAAAAAGTTAGGTACATATTCTTGTGGAAAATGTAATCAATGTAGTTATATGGTCAATAAGGAGAAAATCTATATAGAAAGTAGAAAGAAATGGATTGGTAGTAAAGGGATGTATAATTGTGAGACAAAGGGTTTAGTATACCTTGCTACCTGTGAAAAGTGTGGATATTTCTATATAGGTAAAACCGAGAGAACTTTAAAAAGAAGAGTGTATGAACATACCTATGATATAATAAAGGAAAAAGAAACAAATGCATTATATAAACATTCAAAGGTATGTAAAGAAAGCAAATTTCTTTTTTTAGTAATTGAACATATAAAGGATGGGATTAGAGGAGGTCCATGGGAAGACACTATCAGGTATAGAGAGTTGTGGTGGCAAGTGACACTAGAAGCAAGTAAACATCCAGGTCTAAATGAACATGTGTCTATTTTACCCCTTTTAAAATTAAAGGCAGCTAAACTATGAATGTTAGTTTAGTTGTAATGTCATTTTGTACCAACAGATGGAGCTATTGAGTTATAAAATGTATTTTCCTTAATAATGAATAATTATATTATAAATATAAGATTTTAGAAATATAATTAAGTATTTATGTATGTATTTATTTATTATTCAATAGTATTTTTAATTATTTATAAGAACATGAAGATGTATAAATTATTTTATTTATTTTATTATAAATATAGAAAGAAGAACTTATGAATATTTATGAGCCCAGAATGTGAATTGATTTGTGCATTCAAACTTAATTGAAGCTTTTTTATTGGATTATTAGTTTTATTAGAGGTATATAAATATGTGTGTTAAATTAGTACTAGCATCTGATGAAGTCCAGTGAAGGTGACGAAAACGCGATTTATTGTGGAAGAGCGTTAATGTGGAAGTGTTTTGTGCGTGTTTGGTGACATTAAAAGTTTATTTTAACTTTTTGGAGATCTTCCTTCCTGTGACTGCACTCCTTTTGGTATTATTGGTGTTTTGTGGAGAGCTGCCGCTTTTCGTATACATTTAGATATCATATTACAATATATAGAAATAACAAAAAAAACTTAGAAAATCAGTTAGTTCAAATGCAAATGATTCACTCATTTGTCATGTTGACACTAACGCATAAACAAAAGAGTGTAGATAGGAAGACATTTTCCAGTTTGTGTCATTAGCCAAGTGATGACTTGCAAGGACATAGCAATGTCTAGGAGAAACAATTTTAGGTATGTTTTGGATAACCTTTAATTCGATGCATTTCAGGTGGTAGGAGAATTCCAACAACTGTAGCTGTCTGATTGTTGAACAATGATGAAATTAGTTTGGCAGATTAGCTGCAAACCTACATGTTCGTTGAAACACTGTTCCATCTGGTTAGCTAAAGTAAAGTATAAGTTGGTAAGAGTAGGAACATCTTTAATAAGACTCGAATATATATATATATATATATATATATATATATATATATATATACATACACAATGGCTGCTGTTCTCCAGGAACTGTCAATTAGGTATGGCTTAACTCTATACAGTTTACACATTTTTTGACAAGTTTTTCTTTCTTCTTTTTATTGTGTGTTGAATATGATGTTTAAATTGTCAAAGTTTGTTTAAGGTAACTCCTAGGAGCTTAGTGTGAGGGACTATTTCTATTTTGTTTTTGTCAGAGGTTGTGTGAAATTGTTTCTGTGAAATGATGTAGTTTTTGATGTGAATAGTGTGAGTTTTGTCTTTTTTGGATTTAGTAACAGATGAGATTGTTTTAGCTGGATTTCTAAACAAAAGAAGACTTTTGAGTTAGATTTCACATCTGTGACATACTGGATGTAGAGCAGATGATTATAGAATCTGCTGCACACTGTATTAGAATTGAATAAGGAATGGCTAGTCAAATGCCATTGATAAGCACATTAAATAGCAGGGGTCTTAGGACTGATGCTTGTGGAACAACAACAGGTACACGTAGTGAGGTAGACTTGGCATTTTGCCTTCTGAAATACTGACCCCAGGATTCAATAAAATCTGTGTAGGCTCCGTGTAGAGCCTACACAAAATGTATCGGTCTGCATCGCCATGTTTCTCCCTTGGCAGCATGCCATGCATATTAATCATGGTGTGCTGCCAAGGGAGATCACAGTAACACAGATATTGAATCCATGTAAGCAGCATTGTATAGGCTTTCCCATAGTTGTGCATTGTCCAGGAAATTCCTGGAGAGATGTCATGCACAGGATAAGAATCTTTGTTAAGTACCCTGCTGGAGTATAAATATGGTTGAATTTTAATATTTTTTTTTGTGTATTTGTTAGAAAAATATATTTTAATGTGTGTATGCTTAATGCTAATTAGAAACCAAATAAGTTAACACGTTTTTCATTCTATTTTATATGCACTATTTTATATATAGCTAAGTTTCATATGAGACTGAAAAGATGCTTTTTGAAACTGCAGTGTGCTTTCTGAAACTTGCAAGATGCCCTCTGACCTAGTAATTGCTAGCACAGCAATATTCGTGTTTATGCCTTTTTGAAATGTACTTGAGAAGCAGGTAGTTATCTGCTAGGTCAGGAGAGAATGAATGAACAATGCTATATCCTGTAAATGTAATGATCTTAAACAATCAGCTCTGTTCGAAGTATGAAAACGTGCAGCTGCAGAAGTTTAGAGATAGTGTAGACAAAGGATTGTTAGAGAAATGAACTGCTTGCTTTGTGGTTGAATTAGCCATAGTACCTTGAATGGTAACATTGCATGTATCTAACCGGTGGTAGCCAAGGCCACGTTGTTTTCCTTAGGAAGTTTCTCACAAAAAATTGATAAATCAGCAGAATTTTATGAAAGCAATTATTAGTAAATGATGATGACAAAACTTGTGATTCACTACGTCAGCTTGGTAGGCAATGTCTTATTAGAAAGTGTATAAAAATGTAAGTATTTCCTGTTTCTAGTTAGACAAACTCTATATTAGCACGTTTTTGTCACCTTGCTGCAATATTAAAGTGCCTTAACCTGAACCTACCGTGTTTTGATCATTTTTAAAGTATATTTTTCCTTTGACAGTTTGGTCCTTCGGACCGGAAAGTACCTCTCACTCTAGGCCCAGGTCAGAATTGGGCCCGGTGGCACGTACCCGTATGGAGAAGTGGCCACATCGGCCCTTCTGTTTTGAAAGACCTCGGACTGAATTGTCGTTTGAAAGAGGCCAGCCACTGTTTCTGATCTGGGATTGGAGGACGAGTCAACATTCTGGTGGATCAACTCACGGAGGGTCAGGTAAGGAGGAATTTACCTTTTTTCTGTTTTAGATCAGGGACTGGTTACAGTATTGTTTTGTCAAGGAGATTTGCATGTGCAGATCAGGGACAAAAGGATTGCTGTCTTGTCATAGATCAGGGAAACAGAATAGGTAGACAGTTATTCTAGATAAACTGTGAAAAGGTGTAAAATCGTGGTACCACATGATAAGAAGGATTACGTAACAATTTTTAGCTTAGCTAAGGCAACATGGGAAATCAGTGCACAAAAAGTTCCCGAGACCCACCCCTAACCGAAGACGCAAAATATATGCAATTACAGCGTGCCGATAATGTTAAGTATTATACAAAATGGGTTGATAAATACAAATTTGATGGTAATTTAGATAAATCTTCACTTATTAAACTTGTCAGACAACTTAAAACAGACGCAAAAGGTCAGCTAAAAAAGCAACGGTAATTAGGAGTCCCTCAGGCACACAGGTGGCTTGAGGAAGCAAATCGCAGGGAACAAAAGATTAAAAATTCAAAAGCAATGTTCTTAGATAAAGAAGATAATAACTTGGTAATAGCAACAGCCCCTCCTCTGCCCCCTCCGCATCCCTTACCGGAATATGAAGCGAGTGGACAAGCTGATCCACCTCCGCTATACTCAGCTGTTCCTGCAAAATCAAAACCGTTTGTCAGAGATCCTATCGAGGCCAGGTCTCGAGCACGCAACTTGAGAGGGGATATTGAATTATATGAAATAAATAGAAATTCACAAGCTATGAGTGAGGAAGAGATATGTCCACTCATAGAAGTACCAAATCCACAGGCAGGACAGGATCCGACTCTCCTAATATATAGACCGTGGACACCGGAAGACATCCGGAAAGCCACAGAGGGAATTCCCCATCCAAAAGTTAATTTTAGAAAATTCTTAGAAGACTTACAGGGCATGAGGTTAAGTTACCATTTGAATGGAGAAGAAGTAGAAAAAGTAGTTAGACAAATTGTAGGTCCAGATTGGCACATGATCAGTGGCAACTGGAATCCCCGTGATGCAGAGCTTAGACCACTCCCACATAGTAATGCAGAACTGGACAACAGAGTGAAAGGTCTGACGGACCGAATCTCTGAGAAATGGAAACCTAGGGCTGATTGGACTTGCATTAATCAATGCATACAACAAGAAGGTGAAACTGTTGATAGATATTATGCCAGATTATTAGAATGTTTTAATAACCATTGTGGAATGCAGGTACCTGAAGATCAAACACATGATTCCCCATATGAGCAACAGCTAAAGAATGCATTCTTAAAAGGCAGTATTGCTCCCATTAGCAGCTTTATTACAAAGCACATGGTAGATCATCGTACAAGTAGATTGCAGTCATTACTCGAATATGCAAGACATGCCAAAAGGCATTTTAATAGTAAAAAAAAAAAAGAAAACTCAAGTATTTGCAGTAGAAGATGGGTCAGAAGTCTTTGTAGTACAAACTGGGAAGAAGGGTAAGAAAAATGCCCAGGAAAACAAACAATCTGATAAACGATCAGAAGACTTTGAAGAGAGAAAGAAAAGGGGTGAATGTTTTAAATGTGGGAAAAAGGGACATTTGGCAAGGGATTGCAGGCTAAATAAGAAGGTAGGTAACCACGGAAGATAAGGAGGGTGAGGAATGACTATATGATAGTCAAGAATCACTGGATAAGAATGAACAGGAAAAGACAAATGCAAATGTGGTAGCAAGGGTAGAGGATGTGACAGAAGGGATAGAGGATGTACATGAATTAACAGATGATGAAGAAAATGAAATTCTAGACTTAGCATTATTGAGCTTAGAGCTCTACTTAGCAGACACAAAACCGGAAGTTACACTTCTGGTAGAGGGGAGGGAAGTCAAATTTCTGTGTGACTCAGGGGCTTCACGGACCCTGATACATCCTTCCAAACTACCAGAAAATTCAGAATCACTAGACTACATATTAGTGAAGGCAGCTAATGGACAGCTGTATCGGGAGCCACTCTCCCACAACATAGCAATAACTGACCCTGTTTCAGGAATGACCCAGAAAAGCAAAATTGTTGTTTCTGCAAAATGCCCGGTGAATCTCTTGGGCAGAGACAATGCAGATATTTGGCATAGCCGTAGTTCCAACTATGCAGGGTATGGAAGCACAGTGACAAATGGATACTTTTGTAGTGCGACCGGAGGGTGAAACATATTATTGGTACAGCCAGGACTTAGTTACAACTGGTCCAGGGGCAGTAACCGAAGAACTGATGAACGTAGCCATCAGTAAATCCCCCTCCCTTGACAATGACAAACAGCATTTGTTGCATTGTACTCTATATTATTGTAACAGACCAGGACCTGATAAAGAATATGAGCAAGAGTTGTTTAGAAACCATGCTAATAGGTTAGTATTACGAAATTTGTACTGGGCCAAAGAAGGAAACAGTGTAGTAAGCTGTTCATTGCCCCAGGAATTCCTAGCACTTTACAAATCTAATCAATTGCCACATATAAGCTTGACTAAAGATAGAAATTTGAAGTGGGCAGACCTAGGAGAAAAAGTCACAAGGTGGGAAAAACAGACAGAGTTAGAACTCTCTGAACAAGGAGTACAGAAGCAGAAATTGAGGTGGATAACACAGACACACCCAGCTGTGCACTCACAAGCAAGTGAGGATAGCTGAGTAGTACTCTTACTAGAGGAAGAGGAAAAAGCCTTACGAGACATACCAGAGACTCTCTGGTCAACAGGGAAATCAGATGTAGGACTTATTCGTACAGCAGGACCAGTTACTATTACGCCAAAATCAGCATTTCGACCTCAAAAAAGACAGTATCCCTTAAGAAAGGATGCAGAAATAGGAATCAAACCTATAATAGCAGCTTTACTTAAGGAAGGAGTCTTAATAGAATCTCCTGATTCACCATGTAATACACCCTTATGTCCTGTTAGGAAAGCAAATGGGGAGTGGCGTATGGTCCAAGATCTGCAAGCTGTGAATGACGCAGTTATACCCAGGGCACCAACACTGCCAGATCCACACACTTTATTGAATGATTTGAAACCTCAACAGAAGTAGTTTTCTGTGGTAGATATTAGCAATGCATTTTTCTCTATACCGATACACCCAGACAGCCAACATTGGTTTGCATTTACATTTCAGGGGAAACGGTATACATATATGAGACTACCACAGGGATATTGTGAAAGTCCGACCATATTCGCACAAGAAATGGCAAGTAACCTGGCGGGATTTATCCCACCGAAAGGTAGTCAGATTTTACTTTATGTAGACGACATTCTGCTGGCAGCCCCCACCCAGCAAGAATGCAGAGAGGATACCATAGCATTATTACAATTTTTAGTTACTCAAGGACACAAGGTAAACAAGAACAAACTGCAACTTTGGAGAAAACAGGTTAAATACCTGGGATATGTAATATCCAAAGAAGGCAGAACATTAGATGAAGACAGAAAAACAGCAATATTACAAGCACCTAGACCAACTACCAAGAAGGAAATGATGTCCTTCCTGGGAACTACTAACTTTTGTCAGAGTTGGATACCAAACTATGCTTTGGAGTCTGCTCCGCTGACTAATTTGATATTCAAAAAGCCGATGGCAGCACAGGATTTATTACAGTGGACACCAGAAGCAGAATCAGCTTTCTGCAAACTGAAACAACTGATAGCTTCTTCCTTAGTTTTAGGATTACCAAACTATCATAAGCGATTTTTCCAAACTGTAGACTGTAAGCAAGGTTATATGACATCAGTGTTAACACAACAGCATGGGGACAAACAATGCCCCATAGCTTATTATTCATCACAGTTAGACCCAGTGGTGTGATCCTTGCCCCACTGTGTACAAGCAGTAGTTGCAGCTGCAATGGCAGTGCAAGCTTCAGCCTCAGTAGTATTGTTCCACCCTCTCACATTGACAGTGCCTCATGCAGTCGCGATTATTTTACTGCAAGAAAAAGTAGCATATCTTTCTCCTGCTAGACACCTTTCCTGTATGACTATACTGTTGAGCCAACCTCATATGACAGTTGAACGATGCACAACTTTGAATCCGTCAACCTTGCTCCCAACTCCTGCAGATGGCAAACCACACTGCTGCCTACAAGAGATTGAGCAAAAGACATGACCTAGAAAAGACCTTACAGATGTTCCCTTGGATGATGCTGAGGTGACATACTATGTGGACGGCTCATGCAGAAGGGGTCCTACAGGACAGAATCTAGTGGGGTATGCAGTAGTTTCTGATACTGAGATTTTAGAAGCGAAGTCTTTACCACACAACTTATCTGCACAGGCAGCAGAATTGATTGCCTTGACGAGGCCATGTACCTTAGCAAAAGGTAAGAAAGTAAATTTTTACTGACAGTCAGTATGCTTTTTCTACTGTACATGTTTTTGCGCAGCAGTGGAAAAATAGAGGAATGATAACATCTACTGGTAAACCAATTAACCATGTGCAATTTATTTTAGATTTGTTAGACTCTATTCAGTTACCTCAGAAAGTAGCTATTTGCAAATGCGTAGCTCATACCAAGCAACAGGATAGAATTTCAAAAGGTAATGCGAGGGCTGATACAGCTGCAAAACAAGCAGCTTCAGCTTCAGAAGTTTTTCTTTTGAGTGAGGAATTACAACCATCTGAGATTTTAGATTTAGAAATGTTGAAAACAATGCAGACACTTACTACAAATGTAGAAAAACAAAAGTAGATAAAATGAGGAGCAATCCTTGAGAAGGGACTGTACATCTCCAAAGAAAAGAAACCAATTTTACCATCTAACTTGTTTAGATATGCAGCTTTGTTGAGCCATGGGCAGAGCCATGTCTCAACAGGGGGGATGGTACAGTTAGTGAATCGAGTGTTTACAATGTATGGATTTACTAATTACAAAAAAAATTTTGTGCAGCATGCCATGTTTGTAACAAGCATCATGCACAAGGGGCATTGAAACCTAAGCAAGGGAGTTTCCCTATACCACCGTATCCGTTTCATACTATTTGTATGGATTTTATAGAACTGAACAAATGCGAAAATAAGAAGTACTGCTTGTCATTATAGATATGTTTTCCAAGTGGGTGGAAGCTTTTCCAACTAAAAATCCAGATGCAGCTACTGTTGCAAAAGTCCTTGTTAAAGAAATTATTCCTAGATTTGGCATACCGGAAAAGATTTATAGTGACAATGGCACACACTTTGTAAATCAAACTATACAACAACTTAGTCACTATTTCGGGATATTGTTGAAAAACCATTGTGCATACCACCCCCAATCTGCAGGATTAGTAGAGAGGCATAATGGGGTGTTGAAGAATAAACTTAGAAAATTGATTAGTGAGACACAAAAGAACTGGGTGCACTGTTTACCTCTGGCACTGTTAAGCATGAGAACTGTTCCAAATGCAAAAGGGTTAACTCCTTTTGAAGTTTTGTTTGGGAGGGCATATTACACACCTCAATGGAAACCTCTCATGTCTGCAGAGCAGGAGGCTGACAGTTCACTTGCAGGGTATATGAGGCGATTTTTGAATAACAAACGTTTGCAGTTAAATTCTGTTTCAGATAAAGAGCAAACAAAATCGGAAGCAGCAGTAGCCCCAGGCACCTGGGTCTGGGTGAAGATAGTGAAGAGAAAAAACTGGAGTTCTCCAAAGTGGGAAGGGCCGTACCAGGTACTACTGTCGACACCCACTGCAGTCAAGATCGCAGAGCGAGCATCCTGGATTCATTTGACACACTGTAAACTGGTTAAGAACTTTGAAATGGACAAAAACCTTGTTACTGTTGTACAACGAGAACAAAATGACCAGGTATAGAGCAAATAGAGACACTGAGCAACCTCAGAAAACTTGCATGATTATTCTGGTAGCTATACTGATAACACTGTTCTTTTTGTTGTGGCCTTTCCTTTTTCCTGCCACAAAAGTTGAACTGATTAAACGTGATGAACCGAACATAGACTGGCACCTGAACTTTAACACTTATCAGGCAATTACACATGTGTATGCTGAGACTTTTAATGTTTCAAACTGCTGGATCTGCACAGCCATACAAACAGCATACGGGGGGTTATTAATGACTGCTATCCCCCTAGGGGTCAATGAGACCTGGGAAAATCTGGTTTATGAAACGGTATCTATTAAAGCATATGATAAGGTAGCACTGTATTTGCCTGTGACACAAAAAGGAATTGTATGTTTTTATAAGAATGACGCAATTCAAGTGGGTTGGAGCAAGTGTAATGTGACTGTACAGTATAAATGTTATACTAAAGCAAACAACGTGGGTGGAACTTGTAGTTCAAATTATGACTCATTTCTTAAATCCATGCATAAGACTATTGACCAAGTGCAACGTAATCCTGTACTTTTTAAACAGTTATCTGTAATAGATAGGAAAATGTTTCATGCAGGGCAGTCATTTCGTAACAAAGTAACTACTAAGGTAGAGGATTGTTATTTTGTGTGTGGTAAAAAAGCATATAAATGGTTACCTGAGAATTGGTCCAGCAGTTGTTTTTTGGGGTACCTGGTTCCGGCCATACGACACACTGCAGTCTTGCCTCAGGGAAATATTCGAAATACCCGAGATATAGCCAAGAAAGCTGTTAAAAAGCCTGAAAATCCAGTGGGACAGATCGAGGCGGGCTGGAAAGACCATCATACTGTGGGTACCAAACTGATGCACATGGACTTGAGTGATGCTGTCATATCGTGGGCAGGCATATTACCTGCATATGGCGCAGTTAAATCGATTTAGGAGCTGTGAAAACTGTCTAAACTTCTCGAAGTAATGAGTAATGCAACTTTCTCTGCTCTTGAACTGATAACTGATGAACTGAATGCTATGAGAACTGTAGTGCTCCAGAACCGAATGGCTCTTGACTTCACCCTAGCGGCGAGGGGTGGTACGTGTGCTCTAATCAAAGAAGAATGCTGTGCGTATATACCAGATCATCAGCACGAAATTAATGACCACCTTGAGGTGATACAGCAAGTGTCGGCCATGACCAAGCCAGGCCCAAACCCTCTGATGGACTTTTTCCAGACTTTGTTTGGGGGGTGGGGTTCCATCCTAATGAACATCTTGATTGCCATTTGTGTGGGGTTACTCCTGATAGGAGCTTGTGTTTGTTGTGAAATCCCCTGCATGAAAAAAATAATCAAAGAGTTTATAGATATATCAGTTTCTGAGACTATGTATCAAAGTACTGAATTTGAAGAACTGCTAGAATGTGAAACACTTTCATAAAGTTTTAAACCAAATGACTTTCTTAACTGCAAATCCTGAATGGAAGAGGTTAGGAAAAGAAGCAAACTGTTTATTCTTTTTGAAAATAGAATTAAAAATATTAACAGGGGGGAAATGTTAGAAAAATATGTATTAATGTGTGCATGCTTAATGCTAATTAGAAACCAAATAAGTTAACACGTTTTTCATTCTATTTTATATGCACTATTTTATATATAGCTGAGTTTCATATGAGACTGAAAAGATGCTTTTTGAAACTGCAGTGTGCTTTCTGAAACTTGCAAGATGCCCTCTGACCTAGTAATTGCTAGCACAGCAATATTCGTGTTTATGCCTTTTTGAAATGTACTTGAGAAGCAGGTGATTATCTGCTAGGTCAGGAGAGAATGAATGAACAATGCTATATCCTGTAAATGTAATGATCTTAAACAATCAACACTGTTCAAAGTATGAGAACATGTGCACCTGCAGAAGTTTAGAGATAGTGTAGACAAAGGATTGTTAGAGAAATGAACTGCTTGCTTTGTGCTTGAATTAGCCATAGTACCTTGAATGGTAACATTGCATGTATCTAACCGGTGGTAGCCAAGGCCATGTTGTTTTCCTTACGAAGTTTCTCACAAAAAATTGATAAATCAGCAGAATTTTATGAAAGCAATTATTAGTAAATGATGATGACAAAATTTGTGATTCACTATGTCAGCTTGGTAGGCAATGTCTTATTAGAAAGTGTATAAAAATGTAAGTATTTCTTGTTTCTAGTTAGACAAACTCTGTATTAGCACATTTTGTCTCCTTGCTGCAAGATTAAAGTGCCTTAACCTGAACCTACCATGTTTTGATCATTTTTAAAGTATATTTTTCCTTTGACAGTATTTAATGCCCGTTTGCAAGGCATGGAGCTCAGCAGTATGGAGCTGTGCTTACACATGCACAGATGACACCTGGAAGACATCTAAAAATAGAAACCTGATGTATTTAATTTTTTTTATTTTACTTTCTTTTAATGCCCATTTCCCCAGCGCTGAGTGCAGCAGTGCTGAGCTGCTCTTACACACACACACAGGTGACATCTTCCAGACATCTAAAAATAGAAACTGGATGCAATTAATTATTTATTTCTGTCTACGTTTTATTTTATTTTTGAATGGCCGTTTGTGTGGCACAGCATGGTGCTTAGCAATGCTAACAGGTAGTTTAGTAGTATATGTGAAAGTATACTGGTTTTCTCACTATCCAAGTAGCTACATAGGTGGAGTCACAGCGTAAAGTATAGTATGCCCTGGTTTCAAGTCCTGAGCAGTCATACTTTTTTTACATTTATTGCTGTGAAAATCTGACAGGTAACCAATAGGGTGGTTTAATTCAAAAACAAAATTGTTACATTTTGGAAAGGCTGTGTGATAAAAAGCACTGCTTAAACATAGTCAATGGCTATACCTGTTGGCGCATTGCTAAGCTCCGCTAAAACAAAGTTGTGTGAGTTTACATGATGCTCAGCTCCGCTAAGCTGGTTTGTGAATTGCTAAACAACACACCATCTATTTGAATGTCATACTATGATGTGTAAGGGTGGGAAAGCATTTTATATTAAGGCTGATAGGTGGGAATTCACAGCATTCAATGGAGTCCATAGTAAATTGTTGATATGCCAGGTTGTGTTGGTGAGTGCACATACTTTTGGGTGCAGAAGTGGGGTGTGTAGGAGTCCAGAGTGTTTGTTTTTACCCCAAGGTCAAATGAGACCAGGTATGAGAGGGAGAATGAATCACAGAAGGGGGAGAGACAGACAAACAGGAAATAGAACAGCAAACAAATGAAAAGGAGGCTCACATTATGTCTAACTATGGTGGAAAGATGTTAACCCACAGTGGTTTCCACATTTATAACTACACAGAGAGGGAAATTGACAATGTATACTTCAGTTTACTTGAAAAAGAGTTTAAATTTGTTCCCAAATCTAAAGGAAACATAGCTAACACAATAATTGAGTTAAAGTTATTTATCAGGAGGTTGAATTTATCTTTCCTAAATTGAGACAGTGTAGCCCCCCACAACAATAATTTCACTGAAGAAAAAGAGCACCTTTAACCCTCCACTATGTAAAGTTCTACAGACTTTTGAAAAAGCTTGCGAAATGGAGCTTTATGCAGCATATAGTGACAATAAGAAGAATTTTAGCAATTTAACCAAAGAAGAATATGGCTTACTTGAAGAGCTGTCTAGAGACTAATCAATCAGGGTTATGAAACCCGACAAGGAAGGGTGGGGGGTAATGATAGCAGCACACATTGACTATGTAGGCAAAATGATAAACATGCTTTTAGATGAAACTAGGTACACCACAGTTTTGAGAAACAAGACTAACATAGCTCACAAGAAAATTGATTTATTTTTAGAAGATGCTCTTTTGCAGGGATTCATCACTTCAGACACCCTGGGTTTTTTGATCAATAGGAACCCGTTGATTCCACTGGCATTTGGTATCCCCAAATTAAACAAAAGTGTGGAGGACCCCCCATACAGGTTAATTGTAGCTGCACAGGGATCAAAGACATACCCCTTAGCTGTTTACATAGACAGGAAGGTTAAGCAGGTATGCAACAAACATATGCATATCCTAAGAGATTCATGGGACTTCTTAGCTAAACTTGATGTCAACAGTTCCAATGACTCAACTTGTTTTCTGACAGTTGATGATGTTGATCTTTTCTCTAGTATACCACATCAGGAAGGTTTGGAACTTTTTGAGGATGCTCTCCTAGAAACCAAATTGTTTTCTGTTGATGACATAAGTTTCTTGGTAGACTTGATGGAACTTGTACTAACCAACAATGTCCTGTACTTTGAAGGTGAATATTTTAAACGGGTTAGCGGAGTGGCAATGAGACATAGGCACTGGAAGATGTTGAAGACTGTGGGGGGCAGAGGGTGAGAGGGGCACTTAGTGATCTAAAAAGGGCAATTTGTTTTAAAACTATTTACTACCACAACATAGGTTCACTTGGAGGACATTTTATGCTTAGCCAATTCCCTTTTAGTGCTTGAATTAACATTTTCTGATTGGTCTTACCTATCCCATGGCTGATAATTGTATATTAGCCCTAATGAGAATAACTGTGATCATACCATAGATAATTTCAGGGGACCCTTGTAAAGGATGCAGCATTTAGGAACTGCCTCTATCCATTAGTGGCATGAGGGGCAATCCTGGAGTATATTTTCTATTACCCATCCTTAGATCAAAATTGCATTTGAATATGGATGGATGAGCTTTAGTTTTATTTTTATGGATAGTCTGTTCTGGAACAGTGGTAGCCTCTGTGATATATATCCATCTCTCCACAACATTAAGTTTAGATACCTGTACTGAGTATTTCTGATGCCATTTGACTTGTTGATGTTCAGTAGGTCTATCTGTATTAGGTTGGAGGATGCCTTGTATGCCAGACACATCACCTCTAAGCACTCTGTAGGATACTGAGTATAGTAATAAATCTTTGAGGTGGTCCATGCAAGACTTATTGTTTAGGACTTGTATCCTTTTAGTAATGTATCTCTGAAGGTATTCCAACTGTTGCATGGGGCTGTATAGATACATGCTAAAGTGGGCATTATACAAAATGATTGACCTAATGAGAGCTTTGTAAAGGGGGACAACATCTATAGATCTAGTCACAATCAATTTGTTTATAAGCTGTGCAGTATAGAAAGGCTTTCTTATGACTCTGGGCACATGCTGATCAAAAGTTAGGACACTGTATACACTAGTTCCCAAATGCCAAACAATTGGGTCAGTTCTCAGCTGGCATTGTCATGATTTTGACACCAGTTATTATTTGGAACAAACCTTTCTGGATGACAGTATAGTCATTTGGTGATTCAATAACTGCTCCTTGCTTGCAGTCATCTCAAACTTAGCCAGCCAAAGCCCTTTAGTATTTTACTTTTGAGATGTATATGCCAAACATAAAAAGTCTCAGCACCAAACCATGGGGGACTCCATTGATGATTGGTCTCTTCCCCTATTTTGATCTCCTGCATCCTGTGAGCAAGTTGGCAATCCAGCTGGTGTTGCAAGTGTTTGCTCCTATATTATTCATCTTTTGTACTACACCTGGTTAGGGGATTGTGTCAAAAGGCTTGGCCAGGTAAAGGTAATGTGGTGTTAACTGTTTTACCTTCATCCATTGCTTTGGTAACAAGAGTAAAGCTTAAAATTTGCCCATGATTTTGAGCCTTTCACACTTTCCTCTGGGCTGTTTTCAAACACATTTTTGGGCCATGCATACATGTATGCATTCTTTGATTCACCTTTCTGATTGTATTAAATTATATTCCTTGTATAATACAGCACCAGTTGTTAGAATGTGTTTTAAATTTGTAGTTTTGAACAGTCTTCTAGTAAGCAATGAAACAAAACGTATGAACTAATAATGACAAAACTACCCATTTCAGAAAATTTCAACCATAAAAGGCCACTCAAACTTCTGTCATTGCAATCCACCAATATCAGTAAATATGCAAATTGTCTGCAGAAGTAAGTCATCTAAATAATTCCACATCAAAGGGATTTGTAACCATACCTATCAACTGTACATATTTTCACAGAATGTCCAGATGTTTGCCTCATATTGTTGTTGTGTTCCACCTAAAGTCTGTACCTTTCTGACAAACATTTGAGATTAAGACTCCACATCCTTCAGAAAATTCATGCCAATGCAAAACCTATTATTCTATCAACTTTCTAAGTTTGTAAGAGCAATATTTAAAATCTGTCCCTATTTGTCCCCCCATCATTGTAGGCTTTGTCCAGATTATTTGCTCTAAGAGGTTGGGAGCTATGTCTGTAACTAATGAAGAGGTTGCTGCTTGGAAACAACTTTATATTTCATTATTTCATCTACAAATAAAGTGGCTGTTGTCCTTGAAGAATAATTTGCCTATGTTACATTAAAAAATGATAAGCTAATACTATTGCAATAGGAAATGGATGGCAAATTGATAACAAGTTCATAGTTACTAGGTAATTCCTCCAAAGGAGGACATTCACAGGACTGCAGCAACCACTCCCTTTAAAGTACAACACAGTACAGTATCAGTGATCCATCTGCATACTGTGGGAGTAGAACCCACAGCCTTTTGCATCAAAAGTAAGGCTACTACCTGTTGTTCTTCTAACAATGTATACAGACTTGGAATAAGCAGCACTAAACTTCTCTTCCTCTGAAGCTCTCAGCTCCTTGTAAATTTTATTTATTTAACAGAAAGTCCAACTTTGAACAATGCCAATTTTCAGCAGAAGCCCAGGGAGAAATGCTCTAGCCATATGTCTTTGTAGCATTGGAGGAAACTGGAGCACCCAGAAGAAACCCACACAAACACAGGGAGGACATACAGACTCCACACAGAATGCACCCCAGCCAAGAATCAAACCAGAGAACCTCTTGCTGTGAGGCGATAACACTACCACTGCACCATCTACTTGACACAACTAAATCTCTCAATTTCACAGCAGAAGAAATCTCAAAAAGCCAAAATTTATTGGGGGGCAAAGGCCCAAAACCCGGGACACATTTTAACTATTACTTGTATAATCTTAGAAAGTTGCTAAAATACTGTTTTGTGTTACCATGTGTTTCCAAAAAAGATAAGAAGACTGAAACGTAAAGGGCTATCATTATTTAGTGGATTATGTTCTCACTAATTTGCCAGAAAACCACAAATTTTAAGAGGAACAGACCAAACGTATGAGCCAAATATTTTGTGGAAATCTAGACAGTTGAGACCTGTTTTTATTTTAACCGATTAATTGTTTATATGCAGTCTTAACTTAACGTACGCATATGAATTGCCAGTGTACATTTTAAATAGCTTGCATCTGTTCTCACTCATTTTATTTTTAAGCTTTTTATGTCTTGATGACCCATGTCATCTGGAAAGGATCTCGGGCCAGCCTACACACCCGGTTGTTGGGAAGACAAGCAAGTAAATAAGAAAAAACAAAGATGTGAAACGATATTATTTTGGCAGTTTACACAGAAGATCAAGGCTATGAGCTATCAATGAGCTGCTTATTGTGGTGCAGCCAGGGTTTGATTCCCTCAACCTTTATGTTTCCTATAGTGTGACCTTTAGCAAGTCACCTAGTCAGACACAGCTTTGGAGTAATTGGGAATTTAGGCTAAGTTCCTCAATGGTCTCCTATACTGTTTGCCATGGACTACCTATGAACCCATGAAATCACTTCTGTGGTGCTCCACCTGGAATAAGAAAACCCAGTAATTGTTCCTTCTGGTACAGTCAGAGGCCATTGCTGTCTAATGACTGATGCAGCATGCGCCTCATTTCAATATTTTCTCCCACAGAGTATTGGGTTTTATTTTAAATTATTACAAACTTCACTTAATATGCATTAATACCATCAAAACAGCAATCTAAAATGCCCTGTACATGGTCACTAAACTGCTTTCTTCTCTTTTGCATTTGTATGTATTCCTTTTGTACTTTGCCTGAAATGCTGAGTTCTGACAGTCCCTTCATTGCAATACTTTGACTTTCGGGTAATTTTAAATGTATTCATGGCTTGTATAGGCTCAGTATTAAGCTTTGGACTTAATGGCATTCAAAACGGTTTAATACTTTGAGCCCTTACCTATCTGAATAGCTCAAGATTTCCAAAATTTAATTTTTCTAGTAAGGAATGGTACCTTTTCAAGTTTTTAAGGTGGCTTGTTTGAAAACTACAAAAGGCAAAGACACATCCAGTATGGGTGAGATCAGTAGGTATAAAGTGATACACTGGTCTCCCTGGAGTGATTAGACAATACATTTCAGTTGTACCTCATTGAGGAGAACATTCTTCATTTTGAATCTTAACACATTTATATGATCCAAAGTTACACATTCATTATTTTTTAAGCAAATATCCATGGCAAATAATCTTGACTTGCAAATTCTAATTATGAAGAAATGGTTTTTAACCATGTTGTGAGCTTCTTAGATGAAGTTGTCCTTCTACGTAAGAGTCCCTTAATTAAACATTTATTGCACCTATTTGTGTGTGTGTGTGTGTGTGTGTGTGTGTGTGTGTGTGTGTGTGTGTGTGTGTGTGTGTGCGTGTGTGTGTGTGTGTGTATGTGGACTCTTTATGGGATGACTTTTCCCCTTAATGTGTGTGTGTGTGTGTGTGCGTGTGTGTGTGTGTGTGTGTGTGTGTGTGTGTGTGTGTGTGTGTGTGTGTGTGTGTGTGTGTGTGTGTGTGTGTGTGTGTGTGTGAGAGAGAGAGAAAGGAAGGAAAAAGAGATTTTTGAATATTCCCATTAACCTAACTTTCATCTTCTTTGCACAAGAATTCTGGTCAAAGCCAAAAATAGAGTGAGGGTGGGTGACGGTGCTGGTGGTGGGAACAAAGACCCAAATCAGAGACATTTTAAAAAATATCAATCTACTTCAATTTTCAATCAACATGCATTTCTCAGAACAATAAGTATGAAACTGCAACTGCTGGCATATTTGACTGACTGTAATCATCAACAATTTACCAAAACATTTAACATTTTAGGAAATAAAGGACAAAAGTATAAGGAAAAGCTGGAATATTCTGCAAAATCGGGGACACCTGAGAAGTTGGTACAGTGTAAGGCTTGATCCCCTCACCTCTCATTTGCCTGCTGTGCCACCTTGAGCAAGTCAGTTAACCATACATTGCTCCCAGGTCACACCTGAAAAGGGACTGTGAGTTCAGTTGGCTTCCCTGGTTAACAAATGGATGTTAATATTATTTTCTTGATTCCTTTTTAAGTCATCATCTAAAATGTATTTAATGCATATGGCTGCTTAATCAGTTTTACACATCACCATATTTTGATCCATTGTCTGTAATTCATATTAATTTGGTCTCGCACATTTATCCGATTACCTGCTTAAACCAATTCAGAATCAGGGAAGCGGAGCCTTTCCCAGCATTTTCCCTTTTCAAGCAGAGCAGGTAATTCTGAAGCGGGCGCCAGCCTGTTGCAAGACGCATGCTGCTGTCCTCACTGTCACACAGCAGGTACGTGTACAGGACAATTTAGGGGAGAGTTAGTGCATGTCTAGGATATGGGTGAACAGGAGCACCCAACTGATATCTACAGGCATAGGAAAGACATGCAGAAGGCTCCAAACGAAAGTCCAGGCAAGAGCTGAAGGGGAAAGCTAAGCAATATCGGACAGATAAGAGAACATCTCTTTCTCTACACACACACACACACACACACACACACACACACACACACACACACACACACACACACACACACACATATATATATAGAGAGAGAGACACATAGATAAACGGAGCACACCAGCTACTGAATGAATGCAGTAAAATATAAACGGAGCACACCAGCTACTGAATGAATGCAGTAAAATATAAACGGAGCACACCAGCTACGGAATGAATGCAGTAAAATATAAACGGAGCACACCAGCTACTGAATGAATGCAGTAAAATATAAATGGAGCACACCAGCTACTGAATGAATGCAGTAAAATAAATGGAGCATACAGCCTTGGGGGAAACACATAAATAAACCTCTCCTTACCGTTGATGATCTGCCAGCAGACTTGATGTGATCAAGTAGTTTTTTCCACGCACTTTTTTGTCTAAATAGCATGATGCTGTAAAAGTGGGGGGGTGCTCCCTCCCCTTCGCTCTCTGGTTCTGGCACCTATGCAATGGGAGCACTGTGTGCTCCCACTTTTGTAAGCATAGTGATGTTAGGATGGGAGAAAAAAGCTATACTAGAGTCAATCTATTCCCCAATATGGTCTCACTATTTTCAAATTTTAGATTACCTGCTTTTTGTATGGAAAGGGAACCCCGCCAAGATTGAGTCATTCTTGAACTACCTTCAGGATACATCAACCTTCCTGAGGTTTACACACACTAAGAACATAGACAGTATAATCAATTTGGACATCTTAGATTACTGAATGGTACTTACACAACTATGATCTATAGAAGGACACATACTCTTACTTTTTTTGTACTGTAACAGTGGGCATCCAAATTACTGTGAAAGGAACTTGGTGAAGGGACAATTCATTCGAGCGGCTAGGATGAATTCTAATGAAATTTTGTTCAAAGAAGAACTGGACAAAATGATTTCCATGTTCTTAGAGAGGGGTTACCCACAGGAATTGTTAACAACTCTCAGGTAGGAAGTGGGGAGTAACAGAGACCCCACATACCCATGTATACTGGGTAAGCCGGATTTACTCGAGAGTATAGGACAGAGTATCCGTGGTGGTGGTGCTGCGGTAGCGTTGTTGCCACACAGCAAGATGCTGCCCGGTTCGACTCTCAGCTAGAGCATCTTCTGCGTGGAGACATGCGTGAATGGGCGTTCCTTCGTTGAAGGTTGTGCGTCAGGGCTGGCAACTCGGTACGTAAAAATCAACTGCCAATCATTAGCGGACTGGAGTTCCACTGTGGCGACCCCTAACCGGGAAAAGCCAAAAGACACAACAACATAGGACAGAGTAAAAACATGAATTCCAAGAGTTTTCAAAATGTTATAGTGATCAAGATCAATGAGCGGAACAGGGACATAAAGAATATAATTCTTAGAAATTGGGCCATTCTAAAAACTGATGAAGAGTTGTTCCAGCACACAGGAGAAACACCCACATTTACATACAAGGTTGGCAAGAGCATCACACAAGTGTTAGAGAGGGACTCCGGACCCCATACATTTGGAACAACCAAATGTGGTAGGTGTAGTTACTGCCACCACATAGTCAACAAAGGGGAAATTGTTCTGAGCAACAGCTTCAATAACAAAATCACTTTTGCAAGAGGAGATTGCAACACAAGTTGTGTGGTGTACTTAGCTCTCTGCGACCTTTGTTGTTCATTTATATGGGGAAAATGGAGAGGAAACCTTCTAAAATAATTTATGAACATCTATATGACATAAGGAAATGCAATAAGAATAATGTGTTGTACAAACACACTTGTATATGTGAGGGCCGCAGGAACTTTGTTTTTGGAATTTTGGAAGTAGTTCCACTAGAAGCTAGAGGGGAAGTTTGGGAAACAAAAATATAATGCAAGGAACTTCTATGGCAATTTAGATTAGATGCAATGCATAAAATATGTTTAAATGAATATGTCACGATCAACCCTGTACTTAAAATGAAAGCTGCCAAACTGTAATATATATTTTTTACCATTTTTTATTAATTTTATTTATTGTAATAGAGTACATGCATTTTAAATAGAATTTTAAACAGAATTGTTGTATAATATTCACATGTTGAAATGTGGGTACATTTACATATGTCTTGTTGTTGATAATATAGGTAGAATTTGTTTTTTATTAGGTTTTTACTATGCTCCCATCATATTTGTTATGCTTACTTTGTCTTAGACATTGATTTTGTTTTTCATTGTTCGTAATATATGATGGG
Organism: Protopterus annectens; assembly: GCF_019279795.1. Taxonomy (NCBI): domain Eukaryota; kingdom Metazoa; phylum Chordata; order Ceratodontiformes; family Protopteridae; genus Protopterus; species Protopterus annectens. The sequence continues at coordinate 269,871,992 of NC_056738.1, read as the reverse complement.
CACTCACGGGATAAAGAACTGACAGGAGGATGTAATGTGGTAATGTGATTGGGTGATGAATGTTTTAAGTTGTATATAAGTCATGTAATTTTATATGCCACCAGGTTCTGATGAAGTCCTTGAAGGGATGAAAGCGCTCAACTTGTTTTTTGAATAAATAAATGGAATGCACTCTTGACCGGGACAGTGTGTGGTTCTTCATGGTTAATTTTTTATTTTACTTTCTTTTAATGCCCATTTGCGTGGTGCCGAGTGCAGCAGTGCTGCATTTACACACACAAAGGTGACATCTTCCAGACATCTAAAAATAGAAACTGGATGTAATTAATTATTTCTTTCTGTCTATTTTATTTTTGAATGGCCGTTTGTGCGGCACAGCATGGTGCTTAGCAACTCTAACAGGTAGTTTAGTAGTATATGTGAAAGTTTACTGGTTTTCTCACTATCCAAGTAGCTACATAGGTGAAGTCACAGCCTAAAGTGTAGTAGGTCCTGGCTTCAAGTCCAGAGCAATCATACTTTTTTTTACATTTATTGCTATGAAAATGTGACAGGTAACCAAAAGGGCAGTTTAATTCAAAAACAAAATTGTTACATTTCGGAAAGCTGTGCAATACAAAGCACTGCTTAAACATGGTCAATAGCTATGCCTGTTTGCATGCTGCTAAGCTCTGCTAAAACACAGTTGTGCGAGTTTACGCAATGCTCAGCTCCGCTAAGCTGGTTTGTGCAATGCTAAGCAATGCTGCATGTTTTGAATGTTACACTATGATGTGTAAGGTCAGGAAAGCATTCTATATTCAGGCTAATAGGCAGGGATTCACAGCATTCATTGGAGTCCATAGTAAGTTGTTGATATGTCAGGTGGTGATGGTGAGTGTGCATACTTTTGGGTGCAGAGGTGGGGTGCGCAGGAGTCCAGAGTGTTTGTTGGACTCCTGGTTCAAAACTTTGAACCCCAGCTTTTGCAGGGCAATTACCAGGGCTCAGAATGTAAAGCTGAATCCTGGGATTAGTTAGCCAGGGATCTTACCAGTGCTACTGGTACCCTCCATACTGCTGAGCAGTGTCATCACCACTATGACAACCTGAAGCGAAGAAACAGGGGAATCCTGGACAACTGTGTCCAAGAGGCAAGGGCTGGGCATGCCCCACAGATATGCAAGTATTCTTGCTACTACTTTACTACTATACAAGCTGAATCTGTGCAAAACTAGTATCTATAATGGTTTGTTTCTCTTCCAACTGCTGCAGCTGAACAAGCTCAAAATGTCCAGTCCTATGCCTGGTGCCTGGCCAGGATGCACCATGAGTGTGCTAAGTATGGATAAGTTCTGATAACTGTAATGCAATAAACAATACCAATAACAATAAGCAATGAGGTTTAAAGCAGGATTGTGCTTTGATAACTAATGTGTGCAAATAACTGCAGTAGGGCTGTATTCACTGCATGTGTGTTCTAATGTGACTCCAATCAAGTATACAAATCAAATTAATAAAGAATGCAGATGTACTTGCCTGATAAACATATTGCTCTATCCACAGCATGGTTCAGGGCTGCATTCAGGCCAGTTTGAATCAAATAAAGCTCTACTCCTCCCACTCCAGGAACAGTGTATATGATAAGGTAGCCCACGTTATGGGCAGATATGTATATAATTCACAGATTCTAAGGAACAGCAACAATAAAGTGTAAAGAAGGATTGTACTTTCATAAGTAATGTGTGCAAATAACTGCAGTAGGGCTGCATTCATTGCATGTGTGTTTTAATCTGACTGCAGTCAATTGTTACATTAAGTGCACATGTCCCCTGGAGTCACAGTGTTTGGGTTCTACTCCCATGCCAGCCAACTAAGACATGAGTGGCTGTCTTGTCTACTTAATGTACATGAACATATCTCTCAACTGTCATGATTTTTTTAATGTAATGACATCTGCCCAATCTGTCTGGTCTTTGAATAGCAGATAAATGATTACCTGGAATGCAATGTATTTGCAAATCCATTTACAGAACACTTTGGTAGTAATCCATGAGCACAGTATGTGAAACAGTTCCATGTAGCTGTGTACCTGCATCTGTCCCATGCTAACAGCTTGAAAGGTATGTATGTGCAGCATTATCTATAGATTAATTGGAGTCACTGTACTCACAACTAACATTGCACACCTGTAGAAGTATGTTAGTACTCTGTGTGGTAATACCATCTGCGAGTTCACTAATAGTATGTTATTCTCCCTCTCCCCACCCCTTATCTTATTTAATTTATTGTTATTTATTATTATGATTTAACATTAATATATTCTGTTAAACTAACTGTTGGGTTGGTGTTATGGGTTATTTCATACTGGTTTGCTGTTAACATACTTAGTGTTATGTTATTTATTGTTGTGTTTCACATAATATACCTTAATATGTATTTGGATTAATCGATATTATGTTCCATTATGTTAATACTAACATTGGTTTGGTTATTACTAATCTTAACTTATGTTTATATCTAATTTACTACAGCCCGACAAGGTAGGCCAGTTCCAGGTAATCCACCTACCTTGGCTCCTTTGGCAGTGGCACCTGTGGTGCCCCCTCCAGCTGCCCCTGCACTACCTGTGGCATCGGGTAGTTCCACTCCATGGGCTGAGCCCCCTCTGGGAATGGCGGTGGAGGGGGTGCTCACCACCCAGTTGAGGCAGCCCCACCCAGGACACCAACCTCCACCACTGCCACCACAGGGGCAGTGACAGAGCAGTGCCAATAGTCCCATGGGTGGGGACTTGAGTCACACTACCTTGTAGATGCACCTGAGACTGGGATTCCACAACACCCTCCCCATCCAAGTTGTTCACCCCGTCTTGTGTCACACACCAACCATGTCTGCTGTCTTCTCTGTCTACAAAAGCTTCCTTACCTTCCCAACTTGCCTCTCCCACATGTACCTATGTCCCTTCCCCAACATTCCACTCTCACTTTATTAAAAAAAAAAAAAAAAAAAAAAAAAAAAAATGGGCACCTGTCCCAAAAAATATATATATTGTCCCATACATAGCTCTCCATTCACACACATGTTCACTGGACAGGCATAATCTGGTCCAATTGGCTTGACAATGCAGTTTTGTCCACACCCCGCTTTCTGGGAGTGACAGTCCAAATTCATCTACAAATTCTGTTGAAATGCACAGTTGATGCTGTACAAGAAATGGATAGCTATGGTTCTTTCCTATACCCTTCCTGCACATCCCTACCTGCCTTTGAATAAGTTTTTCCCCCTGCTTGCACCCCATTTCACCATTGTTCTATCTCCCTATTTTTCTTTTCTTTACAGATTTTTTGTGCATTGCTGAGCTCAGCTAAATGGAGCTATAGTGATATATGTGTTGTAAATAATAAACATATAAAAAATGTACACTTGTGCCTTATGTTGAACCAAACACCATCACACCTGCAGACCAGTGCATTAACTTGCCACTCTACACAGCTGTTAATTAAAACATCTGGTGTAAGCAAAACATAGTATTTGCAAGTTACCATTATTAAGCTTGTGTAAGCAGAGCTGTGCATCGTGCTACATTGCACAAACTTGCTGAAAGAGTAATGGAAAAACTGGGAGTGTACCTTGGAGTCTAGTACAGGACTACACCACTAGAAAGCCAGACACAGAGTAATGGATGTAAGTGACATCTCTAATAGCAGGTAAATGTGCACTTTAATAGGCAACATTTTGAAATACACCTGTTAAAACATTAATGGCAAAATGCATTTTCAGCTGGGACCCTGGTGTAGAAATACATCTCTATAAAGCCATGCACATAATAATGGGTGGAAATGAGGTGTGTCACAGTCTGTATGTGTGCACTTACATCTTGAAAAATACATCTGCTATAACAGTAACTCAGTAGCTCAGTCTGTTAAATGCTTTGTAAATGGTACTTTTTGCCACACATGATCCTGGGTTCGAATCCAGTGGTGTATAGCATTTATCAATGACAAATGGTTAAATAATACATGACTATAATAAAAATAATACATAAAGAATAAATGACAATGCTTTATTTATTAATGAGTGACTGGGTCATCCACTATTTATCCACCCAATGCATTTCAAATGCAATGTCTGCTGTTCAATGATGGCAGTCAAAGGCATGCAAATAGGAGCTGACATATCCCTAAAACAACACTATAAAGTGCACAGAGTGTCAGGTCACGCATTAACAGGCATTCACAGAGGATTTTGACTTAGGTGGTGCAAAGGAGGCCTACTAATATCACAGTGCAGCACACAATCATTTCATGATATTACAGATTAGCACAGCTGCACACCTAACATACACATATGGAAGTCCTGATAGCAGCAAGGACTGACAGCACACACTGGCTAACATACTTACCTTATGCACATACCTCAACATCCTGTGGGTTGGGTTCCCTTAGTAAGGCTGTGGCTTTCTAATGGTCACACTTTACTCATAACTGCTGCTGTCCTCCATATTCTGCAGCATCTCTCACTATGCTTATTCCCTCTACCAATAGCATCAGCTGCAGCCTGTAGCCCACACATAAATGTACATCCTCCCTGTGCTGACATAGTATTTCTATCCAGCATTTCCATCCCATCTTATGAGAAAGGGGATGGATTGTACATTGAGGCCTTATATACCCTTCAATAACTGCAGGGGATTGCCTGATTACACTGCAAATCAATTGTGTATGCTTCAATTAGCATTACTCAACCACAGATTGGTTCAGAGTACACCTTAAAAAGGAAACTCCCTAGCTAGGGGAAGCATTGTGTATGGCAGTTACTTTGTATGAACTAATTTGCACAACACACACATATATATATATATATATATATATATATGGATCTATTTCAGTAGATCGAACATATTACAAGTTTGAATCACATATGGCCGAGACCATATGTTCGAAGTTGTAATAGTTCGAACACTGAAGTAAAAAAAGAAAAAACAACAAAAAACAAAATTAAACTTCTGTAGTATGGGGCCATAGCCCCCCTGCACCACCCACACCCCCCTTACTTAAATATACCAACTTCGAGATCACAGTACCTTGTGGAAAAGGGAAATCATCCTGTTCCAAACTGTACAGAGATCTTCATTCAGTCTGATTGAACCTTTGCAAGTTCGAACATATGGTCTTGGCCATATTAGGTTCAAACTTGTTATATGTTCGATCTACTGAAGGGGACCTATATATATATATATATATATATATATATATATATATATATATATATATATATATATATCAGCTTCTTTTCAAAGAGGTGTATTGTACTCCAGCAGGTATGTAATCATTTTATCACCAACATGAGGCATATGGTGGAATATAGTTATAGGGAATGGGATTACATCAGTAAACCTTTTGTAGAACTTTACTGATAACATGTCATTGATCTCCACATGTCTTACACCTAGAGAGTCACTACAGTACAGCAAGCAAAGGATGCTATGTGTTAAATAGGGACACAGGTCCCCTGGATAACACCTCTATTTGTTTGGCATGGTTGGTTGTATAGAATTTAGGGGGGTTTACAGCTATGGAGCACACTACATTGGACACCTGCCTTGGCTGTCTTATCATACACCTGTATCTGTCATACCACAAATAGGAATATTTACTATTGCTACTACATTACTTGTGCCTTGCATGTTGTGGACATACCTCTCAACTGTACATTGGTTAGCAGATTGTCCAGAGTTTTGCCTCATATATTTGGTGCATGTTTCATATAATCCTGGTTTTCTGGCAAATTAGTTGCAAATCATTAAAGACTGCATTTAGACAATAATTAAGGACATCTGATTTGCAGACTTCATACCCTGAAAACATTTCATGGTCATGCACAACCTACTATTCCATCAGCCATGTAAGTCTGGAACACCAATACATAGAAATTGTCCCTATTTTCTGGCCTTTGTCCCAGTCTTATTTTTGGATTTGTCCAGATGTCTTGATCTAAGAGATTGAGACATAGGGTGGGGAACACATTTGAATGTTAGATGTGTAATCAAACCGTAAATACTGATAGCTGTCCTATATGGCTGTATCTCTACCTTCTGCACCCCCACGTATTTAATCCTAACATGTGTTCTCTTTTTGTTGTAGATCAGCAATAATGTCCAGGCATCGAAGAGGCCCTTTCACTGCGTCAGAGAATGACATAATTGTGGAGGCCCTGCAACAGTATTATGAGATTCTACTGTTCAGGGGGAAGCCCAACAGACAGGAGCAGCCGGCATTGTGGGCTGACCTGGTCTGGAATGTAAATGCGACTGGTCAGCAGAGCAGTATATATGAGCTGGTACAACACCATGCCACAGATATGATCCACACCGCATGCAGAAGAGCAGTGAATTTGGCCAGGGTTCATGGTGGAGAGCCTGCTGCAGAACAACCATTGTTGAGAATTGAGGAATTCCTGGCAAACTTAGGTACATAAGACAGCTCTCAGGCATTCATCACACAGTATGTTGCGGATGTGGGTGCCACTGTTTCAACACCAGTGAAGCATCCAGGTATGCTGATAGGATCATCATTTGAATACTGTAGCATTCAGTGTGTCGGTGTGTACATAGGTTTCAGTGGGTGTCAGGTTTTATTTTGGGAGGAACACAAGTTAGCTGTAGTTTGAGTCTCAGGCCAGACTGTGACCAACATACCAGTTTACATAGTAGCTACTGTAAATGTCAGTTATTTTGACATATACCCTGTTATAATGTAACATGCAGAGCTGTTTACATTACCTCTCCCTCAAATCTTTTCAAGAATGTCAGGACCTGGATGAGGTTGTGATCCTGCTCCTGGTAAGCACAACACTGCTTTGTTACACATGTAGATTTGGTGAAATGTATATGCTAAACTGTCTTTCCAGGCCTGATGGCTGGATTGATGTACTGTCTGCCTGATTGCCAAGTGTAGAGACAGATTCTGACTGTACAAAGTTTACACTCATACCTATGCCCTGTAGATGTGCCCACAGTGATAAATTTGAAACTATTCAGAACAAAGTAAACTTGATAACGCTGTTAGGACAAAGTATTTAATAAAAAAAAATGGCGTCATTGAAAAAATGCAGACACTTTACCTGGTATTAACCAGATGGTGTCATTGAAGCCCATACTAAAGTTTAAAACAAATGTGCTTACAATAATATAAGTTCACTTTAAGGTTTTAATTGTTTGTTAATTAATTGATGGGCTGTGTGTATGATGTATATATAGATGTGGTTTTACTGTGTATTGTGTAACACTGATGAAGGTTTCTTTTGACCTGAAAGCTTTGTTTTTTTATTAAATACTTTGTTCTAACAGCGTTGTTAAGTTTACTTTGCTCTGGAGATTCTCTTTTGTGAACATTGGCTTTATTCTACATCTTGATTTTGCTTGAAATTTGCAACTATTGTCAGGACAGTGCAGATTGCCAGATATGTCAGCTGTGCAAGGGTTTTTCAAAATGTTCACATTGGACATCATTTAGGTATTGCTCATGAGATTCTTCTGTTAAGAGCTTTTATTTGCTGGTAAATACAGATTTGAGCTAGACTATAATGTCCTCATGTCCTACTATTAGAGCTTGGAGGGTCGACAAGTCTGTGATACTGACAGCAATGTCTACAGCATAATATATATTGTAACATAGTAATGCATAGCATAGTAGTTAGGGTAGTAATGTCATGCTGTTCCTTTTTTTCCACAGGTGACCATGCTAGCTGGTCTCGTCAGTCTCTGATGATAACGGTGGCCAAAGCGAGGCACCGCTGGGGATTGCAGGGGCTGAATCTGACATAGAGGCTGAAATCCCTCATCTTCCCTCATTGTCACCATACATAGCCAGTAGGCTTACACACATCCAATTTCCTGTGGCCACAGATATTGGACAGTCAGAGGGTGGGGACATTGAACAGGAGTGTGGCTACTGACGTTGCAGGGACAGTTGACACTGGCCATAGCCAAACAGTTGGCAAGGTTACACCAAGGCACATTGATAGGAGTGCTCATAGGAGGACTGCTGTCTCTCCACCACCTGTTGCAGGTTTCTCATCACATGTCACTCGGCGAATGTTTAGGCCCATCATGGAGGCACAGGTACATTCTGGAAGGTACTTCCACAGAATGCTTAGGGTTATGGATGCAGCACAGTCTGACATCCGTGATTGCCTCCAGCAAATTGCTGATACCCTGGAATGGTTGACTGGTGTATTGGAAAGGTGTTGGTCGCAGACAGATTACACAGTATCAGTCTTGAAATGCACAGAATTTTGATGGAAGGTCTGGTTGTGGTTGAGCATCGGCCTGGTGGATGTAGGTCAGCAACCATATCTGCTAATAGTCAATGTAGCCATGCACAATCACACTCCTATAGTGGCAGTACATCCAGTGCTTCAGGAGGTGGTGTGCTGTCCACACCAAAACGTGGCAGACCATGGGCTCATGGCCCTGGGTGTTAGCACACATTCCCAGCAGACAGCAGTTACCTGCAGGTAGTAGCACAGCATCTGACCTTGGTCATGGAGGTGCCAGTGCAACTCCTTGCAGAGCCAGTTCCCATGTTCAGGGGCAGAGATGATGAACTGTCAGTTCTGCCATGCACAGCTCACAGCTGTCCAACATACAGACATGTAGGCCTAGCACTGAGCTTGGCTGTGTTCACGTACACCTCACACACCACTATCAAAATCAGGTCACCTACAGACACACACACCACATCTCCATGCTTTATCTTGCCTGCTTCCCTTCCTAACTCACGCACATTCATGTCAACCTACTGGGATAGCATAAGCCTCCTGCACCGTCACACAACACCCTGTGCAAGTGATGTACGTCCTTGTCATTTTTCTCATGGATGCAGGGAAATAAAGCTATGTGTCTGATGCACAGGGTGACTATCTACATCACTATGACTTACCATCCATTGTGTCTTTTTGCATGCTACTTGTACTGCTCATTTACACATATTGCACAATGTCATTTATAATGAGCCTAGATTCATATCATGTGGTCACTTTACTATGGATGCTGTAGAAATGGCTTTGTCGTCACACAATGAATGGTGTTTCATGGAGATGTCTATGATTCTCTTTCAGAATTCTGTAGGACACAGCTATGCCTACACATGCCCAATCAAACCATCAATGTCAGAGCACAGGATTGAATGTCAGCACAGACAAAAATGTCAGCAGAAAGGTTAGTAACTATAGGGTCATTGGAACATGGGTTCATATCTGTTTAATACAAGGACGAATACAAGGGATTCTTGAAGCCTAGCCATGCATCCCTAAACTGTGACAAGGGTTGATATCCTGGAAGAGTGTAAGCACCTACAGGCCAGTGTGTTGGAGATGAACAATCTCCACTTTGTGTGTGTCCATTCCAGACATTGGTACTAAACCATGTGTGATTGTTCTGGTCCCCATCCAAATGTGTAACTTGCACTGATTTGCATTATGACGGAACTCAACTTCACATGTTTGGGGAGTCTTTTCCATATAGGGTGTAGTCTCTGGGTTATATACCTCTCTCCAGCATGTCCCATTTATACCACAGGCAAGCTGTAGGTATGGAGAAGAGATAATTCTGGTGCTAGCTGTTTTGTGGACAAGCAGGAGGTGCACAGTGGAGTATGAATCCACCCTATATGGCAGCCATGCACCTCCCTTCCAAAGCATGTTGGAGACAGAATACATGGATAGGGCCTTAATGCAGTCTCCATGCGACATGTTACATACACCACTTAGAGGCTTACTGGGAACCTCTGTGACTGCTACAGTTGATGGATATACCTGGTTAGTTACATGGCAAAGGTGGCATTGCACTCATTGATAAGTCGGATGAATGCTGAATACAGTGGAACAATGACTTCCTTGGATTTACCTGCCCTACCTTGGTTTACAGGCTGAGCTATATGGAATGCTTTACCCAATATTACTGACAAGTTTCAGTCAAAGGCTAGCTCACTATCAATGTGTGCATAAGTCCCTGACTACTGGGCCAACTGTGGATGGTGTGCTGTCAATACAATAGTTACAATGGCTGGTTCACTCCCCATAGGATAGTATTTTTCAATTCTTGGCATTTACTGTTGGTCCATGGCTCTGACAGTAACTATGTCTATGTGAAACCCTCCTGGTAACATTTATGTCAGTGTGGGATGCAATGACAGCTCCTCTTTTGCAATCATCAGCAAATTTAGTCAGCCACAGAACACTGACAGTGGCTGTGTTTGCAGAGAAGTTATTACCTAAGAGGAGCAGCACAAGGAATGGCTTGTGATGGAGTCCACCAGTGACTGGCCTCATTGTAGAGAGGAACTACTCATTGCTAATGTCATGGATCCTATCAGCCAGCCACTTGGCTATCCACTGGCTGACATACTGGTTTGTACCTAACCACTTGGGATTGTCAACAATTAAATGCCTTGTAGGGCCATTGTATGTGGAGTGACTCATGTTTCCCTAATCCATTGATTTGGTGACCTTATCAAATAGGTCCAGCAAGTAGACTAGCCATGATCTGCCCAAGACTAAACTAAAATGTGTGTGGTCCAGTGTTTGTGGGTGTACTACATCTCTATTCATCATCTATCAATGTTTGTAAATGGGTCCCCTTTGTACAGAGGGATGACTGTTGCTGTTCTCCATTACTGAAGCACAATGTCTATTGGGTGGCTACAGTGAAATACTAAATCCAGAGGTCCTGACAGGTCATGTATGCAACTCCTTATTGGAGTTATTTCCATCATGGTTTCCAAGATAAATGTAACCTAAGGTGTCTGAGTTTGTACAGAGCAATACCAAACACTGAAGGGGAAACTAATATGTACACCCTGTAAACCTTAGGATGGAGTATTTAGGCAGGTATTTTGAAGTTAGACACTAATCAAGCAGTGCCTATTGGAAACAAAGATTTACCTTGTGATAACTGCTGAAAAGACGGGAGTAGCCTGAATTGCTGCTGCCTGGCTACTACTACTGCTGGTCTCACCATGGCATACTTTGTTGGGATACAAAGCTCCTATTCTCTGTCTCTCACCAGAAGCAAAACATTATCACCAAGATATGAAGCAGGCCACAGCCTGTTTGTTGAGCCACACACTTGTCCCAGATGATGCAAGCATCTGTAGGCTTGTTGTAGCCTTTTCCGGGTGGATACCTTGATTAGCAACTAGACCAGCCATTTGTGTTTTGCATGTATTATGACTCAGGTTCCAAACCTCACAGTATTTGAGTGGGTACTGATCTGATGTTGATTAGGAGCACAGCTGAAGCTTCACAATATACTATTGTATGTCAGGTGGCATAGATGTCCAAGGTTGATGTGGCAAACTCCACAGTGGCAGTTGTTCATGTTAGGTAGCAGTATCACAGCAAGTCATGCATCCTGCCCTTCAACAGCATCATGGTGGTGATCTGCATGACATGGCTGTGAGGCCTACTGAAGAGGAGTGCCCATCTTTAGGCAATGTATCTGTTCCTACCACATGTCCCACTTATGTGATACTGTACATTTATGTTCCCAGAAGACAACACACAGTGCACATCATTGCACAACTCATCCATTTGCTGTATGGTTGTTTGACAGGCATTGTAGATGTGCAAGGCCAAAGTAATGACTGCAATGTTGAACAAGTGTCCTGTGCATGCAAGGACATCCACATATGCACTGCAAACATATGATACATATGACAATGAGTAGGTTGCCAACATGCACACCTCACCTTCAACCCCACCCAAACACACATCACACATACCTACATATGGGAAGCTCCTTAACAGAAACAGACGTGCACACCAGACACCTCACAAACACAGATGCAAGCATGCTACATATAATACTACTTCTGCAGAACAGCACACATAATAGCTCATGCACCACTGTGTCACCACTCAAACCCTTAAGGAAAGACAGTAGATCACACACACATTACTAATAAGTGATTACATCATGAGACAGTTTAATGTCCCACTCACCAGGCTACATAAGGGGAAGGTCACAGCCAGCTGTATGTGAGGTGCCCTGTTACGCCATATCACATATATACTCCAGTCTGTCAACAGCAAATACTGTTATGACTATGTCATAGCTCCTGTTTGTGTGTATGACTTGAGATGCACCTCTCAGGAGTGTATGAAGAGAAAAATGACTGAGCTGTCAGACTATGTGTCTCAGGCAGGTATGTCCTTGGCCTTCAGCTTCATTTTAACCTCACCTGGGATGATGTATACATGCAAAACGAACATGACTGATGTCAATAATTGGCTTAGCATGTGCTGTCATTTGAAGGGGATCCACTATCTGTCACCCTGGTATGACATGATCAACAGACCTTGATGCTTTGTCAGAGATGGTCTTCATCTGTTACCCATGCAATTTTGGCTACTGGCCAAGGGTCTCACCACCCCCATAGTGCCCTTTTTAGGTTGTGTCCCACAGACAGAATTCTAATGTAAAAAAACATCTACAAACAAGCTCAAGGTTATGCTGCTACATGCTAGGATTGTCAACACATGACCCCACTCAGTGAAAGTAGACCTCACCTTGGTAGACACACTCATTTGTGCATTCACAGATACCTGGGTCAGGGCTATGGAGAGCAACACAGCCATAGCAGTCTACAACCCCTTCCACATGTGCAGACCTCAAGCTCATGGTATGCAAAGTAATGGGGCTGGTGTATCAGTATTTATTATGGATACATATACTTCCAGATTTGTTACACAATATAATTCCCTGAAGGCAACTCAGGTGTTATGGTCTTTTTGTAGGCACCTATTCAAGTAATTTCCAGCTACAGAAGCCCTGCCATGACTCAGGACACCCACACTACTTATTTGCACCTACTTGAGTCTATCAACATACATCCGGATGACATTATTTTGGGTGATGTTAAGCACCTACCGACTGGGTGTATTCATCATGCTGAAACTCACTTGCACAAATATTCCCATGTCATTAACCACAATGCCCTAGACCAGTTGGTGGACACCTCCACAAGGGGAGCCTACATACTGGATGGGGTGCTTACCGATATGGAGGACCACTGTAGCACCCCCACTGTGTACCTCTCCCTGGCGAGATATGACAACTAATCCGTCTCATTCAAAGTACATATCACACCTGACCCCCCCCCCCTTGCAGAAGATAGAGTAATAAACATCACCAAAGCAGATTATAACCTCTTTCGGGATGGCATCAATAGCATCAATGCAACTCCCCCCTCAAAAGGAACTAGCAACTATGCTGAGCTGTACACCAATGCTTTATACAAACACCTGTATAATTACATTGACTTGTCTGAACCTGATAAGTGCAACATAAGTTCATTATGGAAGAGCAAACCTGCCTGGTTGATGACTGCCATTACAATATGAGGGAGACATTGTTCTTTAAGAGGGAATCCCCCTGAAATGGAAACACTACCTCATCTGCAGGAACAAGCAAATAGGAGTTGTTGTGAATTCTTCCAAAACAAAGTATTGCTCCAAATTAGCCTCCCCCACAAAGGGCAACCACAAGGCATTCTATAATTACATATGTAACCTAAAAGGAAAGGCCCAGTTCAGTGCCAAACTTGTACTTTATGATACCACATATATTGATGCTGTAGACATATCTCATCTTTTGGCTGAGTGGGTCTGCAAAAAACTCACTCCCCTGTCCCCACCACACATACACCATGAGAAACCTATCACCTGTGCACTACCTTGTATCTCTGAAGGGCATGTCATAACTGGCCTCTCTAAGGACAGAAACACAGCATGTATGTGACTTGATAACATCCCAGGCTGTGCACTACATGGGCTCCAACATGGACTTGTAACACCATTGGATACTCTTCAGTGTAATTAATGACTTCATCACAGCTGACTGGAAAGCAGGCATGGTTGTTCCATTGCACAGATGTGCAATTATCCACTACCATGCAAACTATATTCATATCAGCTTCATTATCCATATCTGCAAGGCCATGGGACAGATCATCATGGACATTATCAACTAAAACGTAGGTAATGTTCAATTACTTGCCCTTACTCAGTTTGGATTTGTCAAAGTGACATCATGCCTATTAATCCTGGTGAACTTCTTTAAGACAGTCACCAAGGACTTGGCTGATGGGAAGTTTGTGCATACAGCCTACCTGCACTAAAAGAAGGCATTTGACACTATCCTCCAGGCAGGTATCATCAAAAAACACACCAAACTAGGCTTGACCCCTTATATCATAATAGGGGTTGTTAATTGCCTCACTGATGCAAGTCATATAGTCCAATAGGGGAAGACACCTCCAATAGCTGAGCTGTAACCAGTGGTGTTCCTGAGGCTTCTGTACTGGGTCACCTACTGTTTGGAATCCATTTCACAGAAGTGCAAGCACAACATAAATAACTATGGCTCACAATGTTTGATGATGTCTGCTAACTGTGAGCGGTCCTACAATATACATAGTATGGCAACATCCTACATTACGGTGTTACATGGACAGATGATTGTTGCCAAACACATGGCCTTAAATTCAATGCAAATATATGTATTATCATTCAGTTTTGTATCAATGTTCCTGCTAAGTACCAGATAAATAGTGACATGTTAAGTACATACACAGGGGTGAGAGACCTGGTGAGATGTGTTGACAGCTACCATAACTTAGATCACTATGTCTACACAGTGGTGAGTAAGTCAGTATATCTTGCTCATGTCATACATGAGCACAGTGTCTCCAGTACAAGTAGTTTGTACCTCCATGTACTCTTCCCTCATCGGGACAATATTTGAGTGTAATGCCCCTTTCAGTATATTACTCACCAAACAACTGTGGCGAACGTGGACACCACAAAGGTTCCCCACAAGGGGGATGCAAGTCTTCAGCATCTGTCCTATGGGGATTGTCTGAAATCACCATCAATTTAGTGTGTGTCAAACAGAGTACTCAGACTCGATCTCTGCTTTGCATATGAGTCAGTCTGTGACCCTGATTTATTAGACATGTTTCATATGTATAAGTGACATGGATAACCAGTGTACTCTCAGTTAAGATCTTAACTTGGTATGTAAGCTTTATAAAACCTGCTGGAGGGTGAAAATTGTCTACCAGAGGTTATGGAACGAATCTGGAACAAGAGGGTGAATTACAACTAGAGTAGATTGTTTTTTATAAGATATGTTAACCTAGGGTCAGCTGACTGTGGAGCAATATAATTATGTTTGTAATACACCTCTTAAGTTGGCCACAATTTTTGGTGTGCCAAAATTACATAAAGACTTATATAACCCCCCAACCCATTGTTGATGGTACTTTCTCAAAGACGTACTATATAGCAAAATTTATTGATGAACAACTAAAGCATTACTTGGTTCCTGTTAAACATCTTTGTCAGGATTCTTGGGATTTTTTGGTGAAATGTAATGACTTACAACAATTCAGAGAAGGATTTTTTTCTGACAATTGATGTAAATGACTTATTTACCTGCATCCCCCATATTATTGGGATAGAATGGTTTACAGAATATTTCACTGACTATGTACATGTTGAACAGGATAAGATAAATACAGTTTCCCATTTACCTGAAATGGTTTTATATAACTTTTTGTATTATGATGGACAGTATTTTAAACAAGTAACACCTTGTGGGCCATTATATGCAAATGTGGTTATGTTAGTATGGGAATTAGGTTATTTATATAATAGTGATTTTTTTCAAGTATGTTAGGATGTTTGTTAATTTTTTAGATTATTTGTTCATAGCATGGGATGGTCCTGTTGATTTAATACCAGATTTTGTACAATCTTTAAATACTACAACTGAGTTTTTGAAGTTTTCATACCAGTTAGGTGTGAACTCTATATCTTACTTGGACATAGAATTAACTAAAATGGAGGCTGGTTTAAAAGCTTGTGTTTATAGGGAAAAAAACATATTCAAATAAATACTTGCATTTTACAAGTAACCACCCATACCATATCAAGAAAGCTGTAATAAAGGGACAAATGGTACAGGCCGCCAGAATGGTAACTGATATGCTTGATTTCTTAAATGAAGTACACGTTATAGGTAACATGTTTGTGAACAGGGGTTACCTAGTGCAAATGATAAATAATATAAAATTTGAGATCATTAAGAAGAGACCATCAGGCCAGTACATTCACTTATTACAAAACCATCATGCCGGGGCATTTGGTGAAGCTTATGGAGAAGTTTCTTCTTCTACAAATGGTATCCAAAATGAAACTACAGGGATAATGGCATCAGGCAATAGGGGGACACCTTTTTCACAACGAGAAAAAATGGATGAGCTGTATTCAACAATTAAAACCTTGGATGAAACTACTATTCAAGATAATGTTTTCATCAATTTAAAGTGCAGTATGGCAGAATTTTTTCCAAAATGGACAACATGAGTAAAGCCATAAAACAAAGGAAAAACAGCAAATTGGAAAGGGACAGACTTGATTACTTAAATGAGAAGACATACCCTAGTCCACCCAAAGGGCAACAAAGGACTGTCTCTTTCTCTGACAATGAAAATATTGACTGTGGAGATGAAAACGGACAGGTTTTCATTAATCAGCAGGCCCCTTTGGATCAGCCTGGGGTGCGACAGTCTGAATGAATCCTGAAAAAGAGGGTGAATTACAACTACAGGTCTGCCAATTATCCGCAGAACCAACAAAAGAGGAGGATGTCCCATTCCTTGGACAGGAACCAGAGGAACTGGTACGTGACTCATGTACATCTAGACTTGAAAGTATATGTGAGAAAGCTGAACTTGTCTGTTTATTTTAACAGTAGTTATTCAGTACCAACAAATTTACGCATCCCCAATACCTTCAACCCTGACCTGCATCCTTAAAATCCTTTGAGGATGCATATGAACTGGATTTGAGAAATTTGCTTGAAAACAACACCCTACCGGTTTCCTTTAACTTAACATCTGTGCAATGTAATTTAATGGACAATACTGAAAAATCAGGCTCTCTTCGATTTATGGAGCCTGATAAAGGAGGGGTTATCATTAATATGGACCAGGTGGACTATAACCAACGCATGCTCCGACTGTTATATGAGGACTCTTATGTTGAGGCATGATCCCTGAACAAAGTCAATATTTCATATAATAGAGTAGATTGTTTTTTATATGATATGTTAACCCAGGGTCAACTGACTGTGGAGCAATATAATTATGTTTGTAATACAGCTCCTTAGTTAGCCACAATTTTTGGTGTGCCAAAATTACATAAAGACTTATATAACCCCCCCGACCCATTGTTGATGGTACTTTCTCAAAGACGTACTATATAGCAAAATTTATTGATGAACAACTAAAGTATTACTTGGTTCCTGTTAAACATCTTTGTCAGGATTGTTGGGAATTTTTGGTGGAATGTAATGAATTACAACAATTCAGAAAAGGATTTTTAATTGATGTAAAAGATGTATTTACCTGCATCCCCCATATTATTGGGATAGAATGGTTTACTGAATATTTCACTGACTATGTACATGTTGAACAGAATAAGATAAATACAGTTTCCCATTTACCTGAAATGGTTTTACATAAATTTTTGTATTATGATGGACAGAATTTTAAACAAGTAACAGGTGTGGCCATGGACTCACCTTGTGGGCCATTATATGCAAATGTGGTTATGTTAGTATGGGAATTACATTATTTATTTAACAGTAACTTTTTCAAGTATGTTAGGATGTATGTTCATTTTTTAGATGATTTCATTATTGCTTGGGATGGTCCTGTTGATTTAATACCAGATTTTGTACAATCTTTAAATACTTCTAAATAAATTCCTACTAATAAATTCCTTCACCAAGAATGATGCCACAATATAGAGACAAGATGATCAGCTTTAACAATTGGCTTAATGTCTGGTGTCATTCAAAGGGGATCCAGTGTCTGTCTGCCTGGGATGACATGCTTGACAAGCCACGCTGCTTCGCAAGGGACGGCTTGCACCTGTCACCCCTGGGATTCCGGATATTGGCTAAGGCTCTTGCCACCCCCATAGTGCCTTTTTTTAGGCAAGGCTCAAATTCTAAACCTACCACCCTAGAAAACAAAAATGGGAAGAAACTGAGGGTAATGCTGCTCAATGCCAGAAGTCTAAATCTCAAAATGCACGCACTCGAGGCCCTTCTCAGTATGGAGAACATTGATGTCTGTCCTGTAACTGAAACCTGGTTCAAGGCTCCTGAGAGCACCCCGGCACTATTAGGTTTTACCTCATATCATGCGTTCGGCCCCAAAACCCGGACCACACCACAAAAGGAGGGTGTATCCATATTCATAAAGGATACCCACACCTCCAGGTTGGTGGCAACGCACAAAGCTTCGGAAACCATCCAGGTGCAACTAACCATAGGCAAAACTGCTCTACAAATTGTAGCATGCTACAGGCCACCCTCTCAAACTCAGAAACCCCACACAGCCTTCCTGAAGACACTGGAGGGTATAAATGTATCTCCAAACACCATCATATTGGGTGACTTCAACTACCCGAATATAGACTGGGAACATTACTCAAGCCCTAACTTTCTAGCCCAATGGTTCCTGGAGTTCATAAATTCAACTAAGGCCAATTTTGAGAGAAAAATTGCCATGGATTCAAAGGACAATCATAAGGCCTTTTTCAGCTATGTTAGGAACCTGGGTGGAAACTCCCAGATATGCTCAGAATTAGTCCAAAATGATACAAAAATCACTGAACCCACAGACATTGCCAACATACTGGCAGACAGGTTCAGTGCAAACTTCACCCCTCTCCCCTAAAGGAGAGATAACTATCCCAGCCGAGTGTAGCCTCCCGGACATCTCAAATGCACAGGTGAAAGCTGCTCTCTCTAAAGCTAAAAACACAGCATCAATGGGACCGGATGGTGTCCCCAGCTGTGTGCTACACGAGCTAAATGAAGAATTAACCCCGCACATAAGGCAGCTGTTTAATCTCAGCCTTACCACAGGATACGTGCCCAAGGAGTGGCGTACGGCAACTGTGGTCCCACTCCACAAAGGCGGCGCCTCTACGGACCCTGGTAATTACCACCCCATAAGCTTAACAAGTCTAGTCTGCAAAGCTATGGAGAGGATCATAATGGAGCTCATAAACAAAGATATAGGGGACTTGCAGACATTGGACCCGACCCAGTTTGGCTTTGTCAAGGGAAGATCATGCCTTTTGAACTTGGTCGACTTCTTGAAACAGTCACCAAGGCCATTGATGAGGGAAAGGCAGTCCATACAGCCTACCTTGACCTTGCAAAGGCTTTCGACACAATACCCCACTCGGGTATTGTAGAAAAACTTACCAGCTTAAATGTAAACCCATATGTCACAAGATGGGTTGCAAACTGGCTTAAGGACAGAACCCACAGGGTTAGAGTTGCTGGCGCTGTGTCAGACTCCAAGCCGGTCACAAGTGGTGTCCCACAGGGCTCGGTCCTTGGCCCCCTATTGTTTGGCATCTACTTCTCAGAAGTACAGGCCAGCATGGGAGGACTTTGGCTGACGAAGTTTGCAGACGACTGCAAACTGGGCACCATAGTGGAAAGTGCATCGGACACGGATATCCTTCAGAAGGGACTCACGGAAACAGATAGCTGGTGCCAGAGCCATGGCCTGAAGTTAAACGCCAAAAAATGTATAGTCATACCCTTCGGGAAAAACAAGGTAACCACAAGCTACCATATAGGTGGCAATCCACTAAGCACAGAAGAGGTTATCAGGGACCTGGGGACCCAGGTTGACAGTGGCCTTTCTTTTGACACTCACATTGCTAAAGTGGTTAGAAAGACCTTCTACATTGCCCACCTGATCATGAAGGGATTCACATCCAGATCTAGTGAGGTCATTGTTCCCCTGTACTCTTCACTTATCAGACCAATGATCGAGTACAATGCCCCATTCGGGATGTATCTCACCCGACATCTGCAGCAATTGGAGAGACCCCAAAAGTTCCTCACCAAAAGGATAAAGGGACTCCAAAATCTGTCATATGCTGCCAGATTGAAGAAACTCCAGCTCTATTCAGTCGCATACCGTCTGCTCAGAGGTGACATGTGCCTGACATACAAGGCCATGTCCAACCCGGAATTAATGGACATGCTCCACCTCAAAAAATCCAAATCTACCAAAACCACTAGAGCAAGCGACTTAAACCTTAGCACGGATATAAATAGGACGTGCTGGATTGATAGATTTATCACTCAGAGACTCCCTATGCTGTGGAATAAAATCCCGGTCCATGTGAGGCAGAGCACCTCGCTGACTCTGTTCAAGAGAAATCTAGACCTGTGGATGGGAGATCGTAGGTTTACCCCGGGAATCATCTCTGTGTCACTGCTGGACAGAGGCACAACAAACTAATGGGCACAGTATTTTTTCATATAAGGGGTGGCGTAAGCCACAAAAATTTGGGCTAGGCTTATAAATGCCTTAGGGCAGATAGCCTAGTATAAACCTATGAACCTATGAACCTATGAACTACAACTGAGTTTTTGAAGTTTGCATACCAGTTAGGTGTGAACTCTATAACTTACCTGGATATAGAATTAACTAGAATGGAGGCTGGTTTAAAAGCTTGTCTTTTAGGAAAAAAAGCATATTCAAATAAATACTTGCATTTTACAAGTAACCACTCATACCATATCAAGAAAGCTGTAATAAAGGGACAAATGGTACAGGCCGCCAGAATGGTAAATGATATGCTTGATTTCTTAAATGAAGTACACGTTATAGGTAACATGTTTGTGAACAGGGGTTACCTAGTGCAAATAGCAAATAATATAAAATTTGAGATCATTAAGAAGAGACCATCAGGCCAGTACATTCCCTTATTACAAAACCATCATGCCAGGGCATTTGGTAGAGATTATGGAGAAGTTTATTCTTCTACAAATGGTATCCAAAATGAAACTATAGGGATAATGGCATCAGGCAATAGGGGGACACCTTTTTCACAACGAGAACAATTGGGCATTTATTAGAACAGATAAACAGCTAATGGAAAAAAGTGGTAATTTTCCTGATTTTGTATTTAGATGGGATAGCAACCATAAAGACTGGTGTGACAGGATATCCCTTTTACATATGCAATCAGTGCAGAAAATGACAGTGTGGAATGTGTTCACAATGCAAGTTTATTTTGGAATGTAACCAGGTACACTTGGGTTTAAAGTGCATTATAGTTTCCAGTCGCTTTTCTTGCCAAACATCGGGAGTGGTTTATGCTGCAAAATGCAGCTCTTGTCCTGCATATTAAGAGGGAAAGACTGAGCAAAAATTTAAACAATGGGTGAATGAACACATTTATGATATGCATACACATAAAGAGACCAGTGCTTTAGCAAAACACTTAAAGGAATTCCGAAGTCATAGCTTTAAATTTGTCATACTGGAATAGTTGCAATAAAACCCCAGGGGGGACCATGGGGTATTTTTTTAGGGGTCTATATTAGAACATCAAAGTTTCAAAACTTTGAATGTTCTAATATCAACCCCTATTCAGCGAAAGTTGAAAATATCGAAGCAACAGAAAACCAAATGTTTTCCAAGGGAAAGAATTTGGTTTCCATTTCTGTTGCTTCGGTATTTTCAGTGCTGTGGTGGAAAGTTACATGTCGGGTTCAGGTAAGTGTGCGATTGAGTGCGGGTTAGGTTAGTTAAGATTAGGGTGCGGGTTAGGTATGTGTGCGATTGTGTGGACGTGAGGGTTAGGGTGGGTTAGGTGAGTTAGGGTTAGGGCGCGGGTCAGGTAAGTGTGCGATTGTGTGGAAGTGAGGGTTAGGGCGCGGGTAAGGTGAGTGTGTGATAGTGACGGACCTTAGGGTTAGGGTTTGAGTTAAGGTAAGTGGATAGTTAGTGGTATGTGTATAGTTTAGTGTAGGGTTAGGTGTAAGATTTTAGGTGTATGTGTGTGGATTGCTGTTTGTTTGGTGTGCTTGTGTTGTGTGTATGTGTTTTGGAACAGTGAATTTTTTCCCTAGGAAAAAATTCGCTGTTCTATATGTTCGATGTTTTCAGCTTTCGCTGAATAGGGGTCGATATTAGAACATTCGAAGTTTTGAAACTTTGATGTTCTATTATAGACCCTTTTTTTTAGAACATAGAGACTTGTAGTGGATTTTACACTTGAATGCATCTACTTATCCAGGGTTAAATGACGTAGTGTCTATTTCTTGTGACTTAAAATTAAAAACCTTTGATAGATAATTATATATAAACTATATAAATGTTTTTAAAATGCATTGTTAATAGTATTTTATTTTAATAAGTTGTTGCTTTAAAATGCTATGTCTTTAAGACTCAAGTGGCTGGGTTGGGTTATATAAAAGAGTTTGTCATATGATTTTTTGAATGTCTGAAGAAGGCTGGTATTTTTTAGCTGAAAGCGCTTATGGAATAAAGTTTTAAAGTGTTTTAAAAAGTGTGTTTCTCATGAATTCTGCCTTCTGGATTATTACTATTTTCTCAGTTTTTGTTTTTTGTTTGTTGCTGGTTGTTAATATGGCAGAAAACAGTCCACAGACAAATACAAGGCATGTTTCACGAACAGAATTTGATCAACTGCAAACTTCTGTTAACAACTTAACTTTGCTAATATAGCAACTGACTCAACATTCGCAAAACACAGTAAATGGTGGCTTGCAAAATGACTCAGGAGAGCTGAATTCACATATGCAACCTTCTAATTCATCTTTTGACAGTGTTCCAAATGGCAGGAACATTTTCAGGCCCAGACTGATGGTGTTCCACCTGGGCAGGAACATTTTCAAGCCCAGACTCCAGTAAGATACAATGTATCTAATTCATCTGCAACTGCAAAGGTTACAAACAACTCGAGGCTGGAACAGTGGCTCAATTCAGCAGTACCTTCAACTCCAGGGGGTGTGGCCCATCAAACAGCTATTGAAGGTAATTTAGCTCTGTATCATGAACCTTTAACCAGATATCGTAAACTTTTTCATGAAAATGTATATTTTAGAGAATGCATTAAGCACAGGCAGGTCCCAAAGGGCCTGCGGTATAGGAAGTACCCTACTGGTTTAGTGGAGAATTCACCATTACATAAAGATTTACTCAGTATGTATGACAGACATGGCTGTGAGCCAATGGAACTGTTGGTCCATTAGAATTCTAAAGAAATGGATGAGCTGTATTCAACAATTAAAACTATGGATGAAACTATTATTCAAGATAATGCTTTTCATCAATTTAAAGTGCAGTATGGCAGAATTTTTTCCAAAATAGACAACATGAGTAAAGCCATAAAACAAAGGAAAAACAGCAAATTGGAAAGGGACAGACTTGATTACTTAAATGAGAAGGCCTACCCTAGATCACCCAAAGGGCAACAAAGGACTTTTTCTTTCTCTGTTAATGAAAATATTGACTGTGGAGATGAAAACGGACAGGTTTTCATTAATCAGCAGGCCCCTTTTACCAGCCTGGGGTGTGACAGTCAGAATGAATCCAGAAAAAGAGGGTGAATTACATCTGCAGGTCTGCCAATTATCCACCGAACCAACAACAGAGGAGGATGTCCCATTCCTTGGACAGGAACCAGAGGAACTGGTACGTGACTTATGTACATCTAATTCTTTGTCTGTTATAAAAAACTGTACTGGAGATTTTAGCATATACAATTTTAGCAGTTATAATATAAACCAGGCCCATGCAGACTTGTTCAGTAAAGGCCTGACATTTATATCTATGAGAAGAGCTGATGTTTCTAAAACTTTAATAGACCTGAAAGTATATGTGAGAAAGCTGAACTTGTCTGTTTATTTTAACAGTAGTTATTCAGTACCAACAAATTTACGCATCCCCAATACCTTCAACCCTGACCTGCATCCTTAAAATCCTTTGAGGATGCATATGAACTGGATTTGAGAAATTTGCTTGAAAACAACACCCTACTGGTTTCCTTTAACTTAACATCTGTGCAATGTAATTTAATGGACAATACTGAAAAATCAGGCTCTCTTCGATTTATGGAGCCTGATAAAGGAGGGGTTATCATTAATATGGACCAGTTGGACTATAACCAACGCATGCTCCGACTGTTATATGAGGACTCTTATGTTGAGGCATGATCCCTGAACAAAGTCAATATTTCATATAATAGAGTAGATTGTTTTTTATATGATATGTTAACCCAGGGTCAACTGACTGTGGAGCAATATAATTATGTTTGTAATACAGCTCCTTAGTTAGCCACAGTTTTTGGTGTGCCAAAATTACATACTTATATAACCCCCCATTGTTGATGGTACTTTCTCAAAGACGTACTATATAGCAACATTTATTGATGAACAACTAAGGTATTACTTGGTTCCTGTTAAACATCTTTGTCAGGATTGTTGGGATATTTTGGTGAAATGTAATGAATTACAACAATTCAGAAAAGGATTTTTAATTGATGTAAAAGATGTATTTACCTGCATCCCCCATATTATTGGGATAGAATGATTTACTGAATATTTCACTGACTATGTACATGTTGAACAGGGTAAGATAAATACAGTTTCCCATTTACCTGAAATGGTTTTACATAACTTTTTGTATTATGATGGACAGAATTTTAAACAAGTAACAGGTGTGGCCATTGGCTCACCTTGTGGGCCATTATATGCAAATGTGGTTATGTTAGTATGGGAATTACATTATTTATTTAATAGTAACTTTTTCAAGTATGTTAGGATGTATGTTCATTTTTTAGATGATTTCATTATTGCTTGGGATGGTCCTGTTGATTTAATACCAGATTTTGTACAATCTTTAAATACTACAACTGAGTTTTTGAAGTTTGCATACCAGTTAGGTGTGAACTCTATAACTTACCTGGATATAGAATTAACTAGAATGGAGGCTGGTTTAAAAGCTTGTCTTTTAGGAAAAAAGCATATTCAAATAAATACTTGCATTTTACAAGTAACCACTCATACCATGTCAAAAAAGCTGTTATAAAGGGGCAAATGGTACGGGCCACCAGAATGGTAATTGATATAGGTTCATAGGTTCATAGGTTCATACTAGGCTATCTGCCCTGGGGCATTTATAAGCCTAGCCCGATTGTGTTTGGCTTACGCCACCCCTTGATTTGAGTATACTGTGCCCTTTTTAAAGTTTAGTTTACTGTGCCTCTGTCTAATAGTGACACGGAAGTAATCCCCGGGACAAACCTACAATCCCCATCCACTCATCAAGATTCTTCTTGAAGAGAGTCAGTGAGGTGCTCTGCCTAATATGAATTGGAATTCTATTCCAGAGCGAAGGGAGCCTCTTGGTTATGAATCTGTCCCTCCAGCATGTTCTATTTATTTCTGTGATGAGGTTCAAGTCCCTCGAGCACATGGCTCTAAGGGATTTAGATTTACTGAGGTGGAGCATGTCCATTAATTCTGGGTTGAACATAGCTTTATATGTCAGGCATAGATCGCCTCGAAGTAGGCAGTATGCAACAGAGTACAGCTGGAGTTTTTTTAACCAAGCAGCATATGGCATCTGTTTGAGTCCCTTGATCCTCCTGGTGAGGTACTTTTGGAGTCTTTCTAATTGCTGCAGGTGTCGGGTAAGGTACATCCCAAAGGGGGCATTGTATTCTATGATGGGCCTGATGAGGGATAAATAAAGGGGCACAATTACCCCTCTTGATCTAGTTGTGAATCCTTTCATGATGAGGTGGGCTATGTAGAAGGTCTTTCTAACCACTTTGGCAATGTGGTTGTCAAAGGAGAGATTGCTATCAACTTGGGTCCCCAGATCCCTAATTACTTTCTCTGTACTTAATGGGTTACCACCTATGTGGTAATTTGTGGGCACATTGTTTTTGCCAAAGGGTATGACTATACACTTTTTGGCATTTAGCTTTAGACCATGGCTCTGGCACCAGTTATCCATCTCTGCGAGACCTTTTTGAAGGATGTTTCTGTCAGCTGGAGAGTCGATTATGGCGCCCAGTTTGCAGTCATCTGCGAACTTGGTGAGCCATAGTCCTCCCACGTTGGCCTGTACCTCAGAAAAGTAAATACCGAACAAGAGAGGTCCCAGGACAGAACCTTGTGGGATGCCACTTGTGACTGGTTTCGAGTCTGACATGGCTCCAGCAACTCTGACTCTGTGGGTTCTGTCTTTGAGCCAGTTTGCGACCCATCTTGTGACATAGGGGTTTATATTTAGGCTGGATAGCTTATCTATGATGCCCGAGTGGGGTATTGTGTCAAATGCCTTTGCGAGGTCCAGATAGGCTGTGTGGACTACCTTCCCTTCATCTATGGCCTTGGTGACTGTTTCGAAGAAGTTGACCAGGTTCAAAAGGCAGGATCTGCCCTTGACGAAGCCAAATTGGGTAGTATCTAGTGTCTGTAGGTCCCCAAAGTCTTTGTTTGTGAGTTCCATGATGATCCTCTCCATAGCCTCGCAGACTAGGCTACTCAGGCTTATGGGGCGATAGTTTCCAGGGTCCATAGAGGCGCCACCTTTGTGGAGTGGGACCACTGTTGCTGTACGCCATTCTTTGGGCACATATCATGTAGTGAGGCTGAGATTGTACAGCAGTTTTACTTGAGGGATTAGTTCTTCTTGGAGTTCATGTAGGACGCAACCCGGGACGCCATCTGGTCCCATGGAAGCAGTGTTTTTTGCTTTGGAGAGGGCGGCCTTCATCTGAGCATCAGAGATGTTTGGGAGGCTGCACTCTGCCAGGATAGATACTTGCTGTTTTGGGGGGGAGGGGGTGGAGAAGTTTGCACTGAACCTGTCTGCCAGGATATTGGCGATGTCTGTGGGTTCAGTGTATTTTTTGTCATTTAGAATCAACTCAGAACAAGTCTGGGAGTTGCATCCCAGGTTCCTAACATAACTGAAAAAAGCCTTATGATTGTCTTTAGTGTCCTGTGCAATTTTTCTCTCAAAGCTGGCCTTGGAGGATTTTATGAGGGATCGTAATTTTTTGCTAGTACTGATCAGAGATGCCTTCCCTTTTAGGGATTTTGCTCTATCATGTAGTAGCTTCCTCCTTCTGTTGTACAGTTTATTTATGGCTGGGGTCCACCAGACTGGACGCTTGCCTTTGGATGATTGGGTCTTGATTTTGTTTGAGATAGCATGATCCATGCATTCCTGGAGATGTCCGTAGAATGCATTTATATAGGATTCTGCAGTTTGGGCCGTAGTTTCCACTGGCCCTGGGGCCTTGACGGATTCCACTTCAGTTTTGAGAAGTGTGAAATTCGCTTTTGAGAAGTTTTTCACTGTGGTTTTCTGGGCTGGGGGTGGGGTCGGGATGTGGATATCCAGTGAAATTAATTTATGGTCTGATCTTACCAATGAGGGATACACTTCTGGTATGGAGCATAGAGTCCCCATGTCGGTAATGATCAGGTCTAGTATGTTTTCCCCTCTTGTGGGAGTGGTGACTAGTTGTTCCATAGCATTTGAGTTTATAAATTCCAGGAACCTTTGGGCTAAGGTGCTGGGGCTTGAGTAATGCTCCCAGTCTATGTTTGGGTAGTTGAAGTCGCCCAATATAATGGTGTTCGGAGAGATCTTAGTGTTCTCCAATGTTTTCAGGAAAGCCGAGTGGGATTCCTGACTTTGAGAGGGTGGTCTGTAGGATGCTATAAACTGAAAAGCAGTCTTGCCCACTGTCAGTTGCACATGGATGGTCTCCGATATTTTGTGTACTGCCACTAACCTGGAGGTATGGATATCCTTGATAAATATGGAAACTCCCCCCTCCTTTTGTGGTTTGGTCCGGGTTATGGGGCCGAAAAGCATGATATGAGGTATAACCTGGTAGTGCTGGGGTGCTCTCTGGAGCCATGAACCAGGTTTCTGTCACTGCACAGATATCGATGTTCTCCATACTGAGAAGAGCTTTGAGTGCATGCATCTTGAGGTTAAGACTTCTGGCGTTTAGCAGCATTACCCTTAGTTTCTTGTTCCTTGTGCTGTCTATGGAGGTGGGTTTGAATTTTGAGCCTTGCCTAAAAAAGGCACTATGGGGGTGGCAAGAGCCTTTGCCAATATCCGAAAGCCCAGGGGTGATAGGTGCAAGCCGTCCCTAGCGAAGCAACGTGGCTTGTTGAGCATGTCATCCCAGGCTGACAGACACTGGATCCCCTTTGAATGACACCAAAATTTTAGCCAATTGTTAAAATCGATCATTTTGTCTTTATACTGTGGCATCATTCTAGGTGAGGGTAAGATGCTGCTCAAGGTCAGGGTCAAACCGGCCTGGGCTACATGATCAGAGAGCTCCTCTATGTCTCTTTTCATGTAGTCGAGGGAAGGTACATCTCAGGTCATTCACGCCAGCATGTACAATGACTGAGTCATATTTGTATTTGCTTTGGAGTGACCTGAGTGCTTGCGTTATGTGGCAGATCCTAGCGCCCAACAGGCAGCTCACTGTGACCTTCTCTTTATTCAGCCTGGTGAGCGGGATGTCAGTGTGTCTGACAATAGAGTCACCTATTACAGGGGTATCAGGTGTGTTATTCAGCCATAAGGGCTGTGACTGCCTGGCACACTGACTTTGTGTGCTATGTGTTGTACGTGTTTTGTTTTGGGGTAGCGTTTGCTTGGATGTCTGCTTTGGAGGTCTCTGTTGCTTAGGTAGATTTTTATTTAGAGCCTCCGAGTATGCTTTTGTGTTTTTATGTGTTTGGTTCGCTGTTGTGGTGGGACTATGTGATACTGGAATTGTGTTGTGTGAGGTTACCTTCTCCTCCTGACTGGTTACACCAGTTTTGAGATGAGAGAGCTCAGCCTCCAGTTTGGCTATATGGTTGCATCTCTCACATATATTTGAACCTGTTTGGAGGAGGAGAGGGTTGTCCGTGTACATGAGACAGTTGTAACATTGCCTCAAAATTCCCAGATTCACCAGCTGGACTGGAGAGGAAACCATTGACTGACCTTTGGACATGCTAGAGTAATATAGGGAACTGAATTAAAACAGACCAATAGGGGACAAGGTAATTGTAGAGAGTATAAGAGTAAGTAGTGCTTATGGTTTATTAGTGCTAACTTGTAAGATTACTTATTTGGACCAGTGAGGGGCCTTAGAATGAGAATATTGTGTTTAATTTGACAGATAGAGCAGTTCTAAGGGAAAAAGTGAAGAGCAGACTTTGTGGAGCCAGGAATAGTTTAAACCCAATTAGGCGGCGCTGCCTGATGTTGCGCTGTGCGCAAAAATGTGCAAAACCACGCAAAAGAGGGTTTTAAGAGAGGGAGATCAAGGAGTTTGGAATTGACCCAATATGGCCAATAAAACTACAGTTTCAAGGCAGTAACCACTCCCACAGGGGCAGGCAGGCTGCTCAATATTTATCACTGCCAATGATGAACACAGAGACTTCCCTTTAGCCCAAGCAAAGAAGGGCCTCCAAGAAACTTACAAACAGTTCAGAACAGCAAATCTGTAACTGAACTTTTTTAAATATCAGAAAAGTGGGGAAAAAAGCAAGATTTTTTTTTTGTTTGTTTTTTTAAGGAAAGCAGAGGTTCACAAGTATCAACAAGTTAGAACAGTGCAGTAAATGACCCCACACTTGAGTGCTAGGCCAGAGACAGATAAAATGCAAGTTTGAAGAAAAAAAAACGATTTTAAAAATAAGTGCAGGCAGGAAATTCAGTAATCAGCTCTAGGTTGTGTTCTAAATACAGTTACCAAAACAGAAATCAAGTTTAACAAGCCAGAAAATGCTCAAAAGTAGGCGGCAATGCAGAAAAACTTAACAAATAATCTGAAGCAAAATACTTAAAATCTCAAAAGTGGCTCCTTTCTTCTCTCAGCATTTTCTCCTCTTGGTAGGTGCTTCACCAACAGCCAACAAGTCCAAAAAGACGCCAAAACCATGAGGTAATCGGGTTTTAAGAGAGGGAGATCGAGGAGTTTGGAATTGACCAAAATGGCCAATAAAACTACAGTTTCAAGGCAGTAACCACTCCCACAGGGGCAGGCAGGCTGCTCAATGTTTATCACTGCCACTGATGAACACAGAGACTTCCCTTTAGCCCAAGCAAACAATGGCCTCCAAGAAACTTACAAACAGTTCAGAACAGCAAATCTGTAACTGAACTTTTTTAAATCTCAGAAAAGTGGGAAAAAAGCAAGATTTTTTTTTTGTTTTTTTAAGGAAAGCAGAGGTTCACAAGTATCAACAAGTTAGAACAGTGCAGTAAATGACCCCACACTTGAGTGCTAGGCCAGAGACAGATAAAATGCAAGTTTGAAGAAAAAAAAACGATTTTAAAAATAAGTGCAGGCAGGAAATTCAGTAATCAGCTCTAGGTTGTGTTCTAAATACATTTACCAACACAGAAATCAAGTTTAACAAGCCAGAAAATGCTCAAAAGTAGGCGGCAATGCAGAAAAACTTAACAAATAATCTGAATCAAAATACTTAAAATCTCAAAAGTGGCTCCTTTCTTCTCTCAGTGTTTTCTCCTCTTGGTGGGTGCTTCACCAACAGCCAACAAGTCCAAAAAGATGTCAAAACCACGAGGCAATTGGGTTTTAAGAGAGGAAGATCAAGGAGTTTGGAATTGACCCAAAATGGCCAATAAAACTACAGTTTCAAGGCAGTAACCACTCCCACAGGGGCAGGCAGGCTGCTCAATGTTTATCACTGCCACTGATGAACACAGAGACTTCCCTTTAGCCCAAGGAAACAATGGCCTCCAAGAAACTTACAAACAGTTCAGAACAGCAAATCTGTAACTGAACTTTTTTAAATCTCAGAAAAGTGGGAAAAAAGCAAGATTTTTTTTTTTTGTTTTTTTAAGGAAAGCAGAGGTTCACAAGTATCAACAAGTTAGAACAGTGCAGTAAATGACCCCACACTTGGGTGCTAGGCCAGAGACAGATAAAATGCAAGTTTGAAGAAAAAAAAAACGATTTTAAAAATAAGTGCAGGCAGGAAATTCAGTAATCAGCTCTAGGTTGTGTTCTAAATACAGTTACCAACACAGAAATCAAGTTTAACAAGCCATAAAATGCTCAAAAGTAGGCGGGAATGCAGAAAAACTTAACAAATAATCTGAAGCAAAATACTTAAAATCTCTAAAGTGGCTTCTTTCTTCTCTCAGCGTTTTCTCCTCTTGGTGGGTGCTTCACCAACAGCCAACAAGTCCAAAAAGACCCAGTCCCATTCCTTGGACAGGAACCAGAGGAACTGGTACGTGACTTATGTACATCTAATTCTTTGTCTATTATAAAAAACTGTACTGGAGATTTTAGCATATACAATTTTAGCAGTTATAATATAACCCAGGCCCATGCAGACTTGTTCAGTAAAGGCCTGACATTTTTATCTATGAGAAGAGCTGATGTTTCTAAAACTTTAATAGACCTGAAAGTATATGTGAGAAAGCTGAACTTGTCTGTTTATTTTAACAGTAGTTATTCAGTACCAACAAATTTACGCATCCCCAATACCTTCAACCCTGACCTGCATCCTTAAAAACCTTTGAGGATGCATGTGAACTGGATTTGAGAAATTTGCTTGAAAATAACACCCTACCGGTTTCCTTTAACTTAACATTTGTGCAATGTAATTTAATGGACAATACTGAAAAATCAGGCTCTTTTCGATTTATGGAGCTTGATAAAGGAGTGGGTATCATTAATATGGACCAGGTGGACTATAACCAATGCATGCTCCGACTGTTATATGAGGACTCTTATGTTGAGGCATGATCCCTGAACAAAGTCAATATTTCATATACTAGAGTAGATTGTTTTTTATATGATATGTTAACCCAGGGTCAACTGACTGTGGAGCAATATAATTATGTTTGTAATACAGCTCCTTAGTTAGCCACAATTTTTGGTGTGCCAAAATTACATAAAGACTTATATAACCTCCCGACCCATTGTTGATGGTACTTTCTCAAAGACGTACTATATAGCAAAATTTATTGATGAACAACTAAAGTATTACTTGGTTCCTGTTAAACATCTTTGTCAGGATTGTTGGGAATTTTTGGTGGAATGTAATGAATTACAACAATTCAGAAAAGGGTTTTTAATTGATGTAAAAGATGTATTTACCTGCATCCCCCATATTATTGGGATAGAATGGTTTACTGAATATTTCACTGACTATGTACATGTTGAACAGGATAAGATAAATACAGTTTCCCATTTACCTGAAATGGTTTTACATAACTTTTTATATTATGATGGACAGAATTTTAAACAAGTAACAGGTGTGGCCATGGGCTCACCTTGTGGGCCATTATATGCAAATGTGGTTATGTTAGTATGGGAATTACATTATTTATTTAACAGTAACTTTTTCAAGTATGTTAGGATGTATGTTCATTTTTTAGATGATTTCATTATTGCTTGGGATGGTCCTGTTGATTTAATACCAGATTTTGTACAATCTTTAAATACTACAACTGAGTTTTTGAAGTTTGCACACCAGTTAGGTGTGAACTCTATAACTTACCTGGATATAGAATTAACTAGAATGGAGGCTGGTTTAAAAGCTTGTCTTTTAGGAAAAAAAGCATGTTCAAATAAATACTTGCATTTTACAAGTAACCACTCATACCATATCAAGAACGCTGTAATAAAGGGACAAATGGTACAGGCCATCAGAATGGTAAATGATATGCTTGATTTCTTAAATGAAGTACACGTTATAGGTAACATGTTTGTGAACAGGGGTTACCTAGTGCAAATAGTAAATAATATAAAATTTGAGATCATTAAGAAGAGACCATCAGGCCAGTACATTCCCTTATTACAAAACCATCATGCCAGGGCATTTGGTGAAGCTTATGGAGAAGTTTATTCTTCTACAAATGGTATCCAAAATGAAACTACAGGGATAATGGCATCAGGCAATAGGGGGACACCTTTTTCACAACGAGAACAATCGGGCATTTATTAGAACAGATAAACAGCTAATGGAAAAAAATGGTAATTTTCCTGATTTTGTATTTAGATGGGATAGCAACCATAAAGACTGGTGTGACAGGATATCCCTTTTACATATGCAATCAGTGCAGAAAATGACAGTGTGGAATGTGTTCACAATGCAAGTTTATTTTGGAATGTAACCAGGTACACTTGGATTTAAAGTGCATTATAGTTTCCAGTCGCTTTTCTTGCCAAACATCGGGAGTGGTTTATGCTGCAAAATGCAGCTCTTGTCCTGCATATTATGTGGGAAAGACTGAGCAAAAATTTAAACAATGGGTGAATGAACACATTTATGATATGCATACACATAAAGAGACCAGTGCTTTAGCAAAACACTTAAAGGAATTCCAAAGTCATAGCTTTAAATTTGTCATACTGGAATAGTTGCAATAAAACCCCAGGGGGGACCATTGGGTATTTTTTTAGGGGTCTATATTAGAACATCAAAGTTTCAAAACTTTGAATGTTCTAATATCAACCCCTATTCAGCGAAAGTTGAAAATATCGAAGCAACAGAAAACCAAATTTTTTCCTAGGGAAAGAATTTGGTTTCTGTTTCTGTTGCTTCGGTATTTTCAGTGCTGTGGTGGAAAGTTACATGTCGGGTTCAGGTAAGTGTGTGATTGAGTGCGGGTTATGTTAGTTAAGATTCGGGTGCGGGTTAGGTATGTGTGCGATTGTGTGGACGTGAGGGTTAGGGTGGGTTAGGTGAGTTAGGGTTAGGGTGCGGGTCAGGTAAGTGTGCGATTGTGTGGAAGTGAGGGTTAGGGCGCGGGTAAGGTGACTGTGCGATAGTGACGGACCTTAGGGTTAGGGTTTGAGTTAAAGTAAGTGGATAGTTAGTGGTGTGTGTATAGTTTAGTGTAGGGTTAGGTGTAAGATTTTAGGTGTATGTGTGTGGATTGCTGTTTGTTTGGTATGCTTGTGTTGTGTGTATGTGTTTTGGAACAGTGAATTTTTTCCCTAGGAAAAAATTCGCTGTTCTATATGTTCGATGTTTTCAGCTTTCGCTGAATAGGGGTCGATATTAGAACATTCGAAGTTTTGAAACTTCGATGTTCTATTATAGACCCTTTTTTTTTTTAGAACATAGAGACTTGTGGTGGATTTTACACTTGAATGCATCTACTTATCCAGGGTTAAATGACGTAGTGTCTATTTCTTGTGACTTAAAATTAAAAACCTTTGATAGATAATTATATATAAACTATATAAATGTTTTTAAAATGCATTGTTAAAAGTATTTTATTTTAATAAGTTGTTGCTTTAAAATGCTATGTCTTTAAGACTCAAGTGGTTGGGTTGGGCTATATAAAAGAATTTGTCATATGATTTTTTGAATGTCTGAAGAAGGCTGGTATTTTTTAGCTGAAAGCGCTTATGGAATAAAGTTTTAAAGGTGTTTTAAAAAGTGTGTTTCTCATGAATTCTGCCTTCTGGATTATTACTATTTTCTCAGTTTTTGTTTTTTGTTTGTTGCTGGTTGTTAATATGGCAGAAAACAGTCCACAGACGAATACAAGGCATGTTTCACAAACAGAATTTGATCAACTGCAAACTTCTGTTAACAACTTAACTTTGGTAATATAGCAACTGACTCAACATTCGCAAAACACAGTAAATGGTGGCTTGCAAAATGACTCAAGAGAGCTGAATTCACATATGCAACCTTCTAATTCATCTTTTGACG
Source organism: Protopterus annectens (assembly GCF_019279795.1). Lineage (NCBI taxonomy): Eukaryota > Metazoa > Chordata > Ceratodontiformes > Protopteridae > Protopterus > Protopterus annectens. The sequence continues at coordinate 269,837,332 of NC_056738.1, read as the reverse complement.
GTGTTCCAAATGGGCAGGAACATTTTCAAGCCCAGACTGATGATGTTCCACCTGGGCAGGAACATTTTCAAGCCCAGACTCCAGTAAGATACAATATATCTAATTCATCTGCAACTACAAAGGTTACAAACAACTCGAGGCTGGAACAGTGGCTCAATTCAGCAGTACCTTCAACTCCAGGGGGTGTGGCCCATCAAACAGCTATTGAAGGTAATTTAGCACTGTATCATGAACTTTTAACCAGATATCGTAAACTTTTTCATGAAAATGTATATTTTAGAGAATGCATTAAGCACAGGCAGGTCCCAAAGGGCCTGCGGTATAGGAAGTACCCTACTGGTTTAGTGGAGAATTCACCATTACATAAAGATTTACTCAGTATGTATGACAGACATGGCTGTGAGCCAGTGGAACTGTTGGTCCATTAGAATTCTAAGGAAATGGATGAGCTGTATTGAACAATTAAAACCATGGATGAAACTATTATTCAAGATAATGCTTTTCATCAATTTAAAGTGCAGTATGGCAGAATTTTTTCCAAAATAGACAACATGAGTAAAGCCATAAAACAAAGGAAAAACAGCAAATTGGGAAGGGACAGACTTGATTACTTAAATGAGAAGGCATACCCTAGTCCACCCAAAGGGCAACAAAGGACTGTTTCTTTCTCTGACAATGAAAATATTGACTGTGGAGATGAAAACATACAGGTTTTCATTAATCAGCAGGCCCCTTTGGACCAGCCTGGGGTGCGACAGTCTGAATGAATCCTGAAAAAGAGGGTGAATTACAACTACAGGTCTGCCAATTATCCACCGAATCAACAACAGAGGAGGATGTCCCATTCCTTGGACAGGAACCAGAGGAACTGGTACGTGACTTATGTACATCTAATTCTTTGTCTATTATAAAAAACTGTACTGGAGATTTTAGCATATACAATTTTAGCAGTTATAATATAACCCAGGCCCATGCAGACTTGTTCAGTAAAGGCCTGACATTTATATCTATGAGAAGAGCTGATGTGTCTAAAACTTTAATAGACTTGAAAGTATATGTGAGAAAGCTGAACTTGTCTGTTTATTTTAACAGTAGTTATTCAGTACCAACAAATTTACGCATCCCCAATACCTTCAACCCTGACCTGCATCCTTAAAAACCTTTGAGGATGCATGTGAACTGAATTTGAGAAATTTGCTTGAAAACAACACCCTACCGGTTTCCTTTAACTTAACATCTGTGCAATGTAATTTAATGGACAATACTGAAAAATCAGGCTCTCTCGATTTATGGAGCCTGATAAAGGAGGAAGTATCATTAATATGGACCAGGTGGACTATAACCAATGCATGCTCCGACTGTTATATGAGGACTCTTATGTTGAGGCATGATCCCTGAACAAAGTCAATATTTCATATAATAGAGTAGATTGTTTTTTATATGATATGTTAACCCAGGGTAAACTGACTGTGGAGCAATATAATTATGTTTGTAATACAGCTCCTTCGTTAGCCACAATTTTTGGTGTGCCAAAATTACATAAAGACTTATATAACCCCCCGACCCATTGTTGATGGTACTTTCTCAAAGACGTACTATATAGCAAAAAGTATTGATGAACAACTAAAGTATTACTTGGTTCCTGTTAAACATCTTTGTCAGGATTGTTGGGATTTTTTGGTGAAATGTAATGAATTACAACAATTCAGAAAAGGATTTTTAATTGATGTAAAAGATGTATTTACCTGCATCCCCCATATTATTGGGATAGAATGGTTTACTGAATATTTCACTGACTATGTACATGTTGAACAGGATAAGATAAATACAGTTTCCCATTTACCTGAAATGGTTTTACATAACTTTTTGTATTATGATGGACAGAATTTTAAACAAGTAACAGGTGTGGCCATGGGCTCACCTTGTGGGCCATTATATGCAAATGTGGTTATGTTAGTATGGGAATTACATTATTTATTTAATAGTAACTTTTTCAAGTATGTTAGGATGTATGTTCATTTTTTAGATGATTTCATTATTTCTTGGGATGGTCCTGTTGATTTAATACCAGATTTTGTACAATCTTTAAATACTACAACTGAGTTTTTGAAGTTTGCATACCAGTTAGGTGTGAACTCTATAACTTACCTGGATATAGAATTAACTAGAATGGAGGCTGGTTTAAAAGCTTGTCTTTTACGAAAAAAGCATATTCAAATAAATACTTGCATTTACAAGTAACCACTCATACCATGTCAAGAAAGCTGTTATAAAGGGGCAAATGGTATGGGCTACCAGAATGGTAATTGATATGCTTGACTTCTTAAATGATGTACACTTTATAGGTAACATGTTTATGAACAGGGGTAACCTGGTGCAGATGCAAATAATATAAAATTTGAGATCATTAAGAAGTGACTATCAGGCCAGTACATTCCCTTATTACAAAACCATCATGTCAGGGCATTTGGTGAAGCTTATGGAGAAGTTTCTTCTTCTACAAATGGTATCCAAAATGAAACTACAGGAATAATGGCATCAGGCAATAGGGGGACACCTTTTTCACAATGAGAACAATTGGGCATTTATTAAAACAGATAAACAGCTAATGGAAAAAAACTGGTAATTTTCCTGATTTTGTATTTAGATGGGATAGCAACCATAAAGACTGGTGTGACAGGATATCCCTTTTACATATGCAATCAGTGCAGAAAATGACAGTGTGGAATGTGTTCACAATGCAAGTTTATTTTGGAATGTAACCATGTACACTTGGATTTAAAGTGCATTATAGTTTCCAGTCACTTTTCTTGCCAAACATCGGGAGTGGTTTATGCTGCAAAATACAGCTCTTGTCCTGCATATTATGCGGGAAAGACTGAGCAAAAATTTAAACAATGGGTGAATGAACACATTTATGATATGCATACACATAAAGAGACCAGTGCTTTAGCAAAACACTTAAAGGAATTCCCAAGTCATAGCTTTAAATTTGTCATACTGGAATAGTTGCAATAAAACCCCAGGGGGGACCAAGGGGTATTTTTTTAGGGGGTCTATATTAGAACATCAAAGTTTCAAAACTTTGAATGTTCTAATATCAACCCCTATTCAGCGAAAGTTGAAAATATCGAAGCAACAGAAAACCAGATTTTTTCCTAGGTAAATAATATAAAATTTGAAATCATTAAGAAGTAACTATCAGGACAGTACATTCCCTTATTACAAAACCATCATGTCAGGGCATTTGGTGAAGCTTATGGAGAAGTTTCTTTAGCAAAACACTTAAAGGAATTCCCAAGACATAGCTTTAAATTTGTCATACTGGAACAGTTGCAATAAAACCCCAGGGGGGACCATTGGGTATTTTTTTAGAACAGAAAGAGTTGTGATGGATTTTACACTTGAATGCATCTACTTATCCAGAGTTAAATGATGTAGTGTCTATTTCTTGTGAGTTAACATTAAAAACCTTTGAAAGATAGTTATATATAAACTATATAAGTGTTTTTAAAAATGCATTGTTAAAAGTATTTTATTTTAATATGTTATTGCTTTAAAATGCTATGTCTTTAAGGCTTAAGTGGTTGGGTTTGACTATAAAAGAGTTTGTCATTTGATTTTTTTGAATGTCTGAAGAAGGCTGGTATTTTCTATCCGAAAGCGCTTATGGAATAAAGTTTTAAAGGTGTTTTAATAAGTGTGTTTCTCACAAATTCTGCCTTCTGGATTGCTACTGTTTTCTCAGTTTTTGTTTTTTGTTTGTTGCTGCCAGAGGGTAACACACCTTTGGAACACACTTCCTCTTCATGTCAGACTGAGCACCTCATTGGCCCTTTACAGATGCAATCTGTACGATTGGATGGGTGACCATAATTACACCGCATTGGTTCCACCTGTGTATACCATGGACAGGGGCAGTAGGTGTTGAATGTTTTACTAAAGGTAAAAGGTGGATAGGTGTATGAGGACCCTAGGATCATTAGCCTGCTACATTCCAATGATGTTATGATACCATAGGCTGATGTAAAAAACAGTGACTAACATCCAAACACACCAATATGGATGCAGCTAGTCCATTACCACTACCTATTTATGTATATGGAACACTGGACAGCACACACACAGCAAGTGGGCTGGAGTGAGATTAGAACCTTTTCCTATCTAACCTTACACACTACACATCACAGCACTTATCTCACACACCACACGTCAGTGATGTGGCTTTAGTTACTCTTACGGTAGATGACATCAGCAGGCTTTGTGGTGGAGAAGAGTTCAAAGGCCTGCACCACTTGCTAGGCCCAAAACAGTCCAAACCTCTGCCTCTGTTTAAGTCATTGTGGAATACAGACTTTTTTGAGTAGAGATACACATACACACACAAAGCAAGTGGCCTTGGGTGAGTTTAGAACCCTTACCTATCTAGTTTTACACACTACAGATCTCAGTACTTATAGCATGTGCCATGGCTTAAGTCTGACTTTACCATGGCTTTAGGTAGTCTTACAGTAGATGACATTAGCAGGCCTTTTGGTGGAGAAGAGTTCAAAGGCCTGCACCACCTGCTACTCCCAAAACAGTGCAAAACCCTGACTCTGTTTAAGGCATTGTGGAATACACATTTGTTTTCTGTAGAGATGCACATACACGGACACAGCAAGTGGCCTTGGGTGAGTTTAGAACCCCCTCCCTATCTAGAATTACACACTACAGGTCATAATACTTAATTGCATGCTCTGTGGCTTAAGTCTGAGTTTGTCATGGCTTTAGGTACTGTTATGGTAGATGACATCATCAGGCCTTGTGGTAGAGAAGACTTTGGGGGCCTGCATAAAGTGCAAATGCCAAAAAGTGCAGTTTTAAATTTACATTTGTTTGGAAGGGAGATATACACACAAATTAAGCTGGAGTGGGATTAGAACCCCTACCTATCTATTGTTATGCACTATAAACCACAGTAGTCATTGCATGTGCCACTGCTTAAGTGTGATATTGCAAATGACTTTAGGCAATATTATCATACAGAACATAAAGAAACCCTGTGTTTAACATGTTGGTAGGGCTGCATAATCATGCAGCTTCCCACTGTCAACTGCAGCTAGTAGCCTTATAGTGAGACAACTATTTTGTAGCCTAGCTATGTGTCAACAGCTTGTGTTGGGCATATGGAAAGTTTGCATGTGGATGGAAAAGCCTGTGGCAAAAAATAATTTACCCAGTCAATGAGTGAGCACACAACATAATACATTACAGCAGTTGCACAGTTATTGATGTGTGTTTGTTGAAATGAAGCAGACACAGAGGCTGTAGTGAATGTGGTGTTGTTGCTGGTGTAGCTATATACATATAACTTCACAATATATGTATGAATTCCTATGCTATGCCATACATTTCAAGGGTTCCACATGGTCTTTTAAGGAGATGTGGTATGACTCACCAATGTCCAGCTGTTTGCAGGTGCACAGGCATGACTCATGGTTATGTGTGTTTCACAGTACACTGTGTTCTGCTGTCACATGTGTTATCATTTACATATGATGGGTGAAAGATGGCTAGAACTGTGAACTTCAAATACCCCAATAGTCCTAAGATTGCAATGCATGTTGATCTATGCAGTTGCAAATGCGTGAAAGTGCATTATGTAATGTTGAGCCACTGTGTCCCTTCCTCCAATGTTTTACATGTCATAATGCAGCTTTACTACCCATGTCTGTGTATGTAGGGCAACACAGACATACACACTCTCATATATACATAGATATATCTGTTTAAAATTATAGAGATATATAAAATATATATATTTTACTAAGCAAAATAGCGCATGGGGCAATAGATTTGCACTCTGCTTAACTAAATGTGTGAGCATGCTTAGTGGCGTTTTGGCTTGTTTACACGTTACTTAGCAACTCACAAATGGTAGGCACACTGCTGACACCCGAGAATTCCTGTTGCATAAACTGACTCAATCCCACACCTAGATGTACTGCAGGCTGGGAATCTGAGATGACTTGGAAAACTCCTATCTGGATCTTCCTACATATCCAGTTCCTTGCTTAATCTACAGTTTCAATCACTGCATGTCGCATTTCATAGTCACCTTTCTCTTTCAGTCTTCCAAATGTCATATGCTTACTTTTCAATGTATTTAACACATCTGATGTTCCTGTGGCCCAGTTCTTGTGCAAACATGGCCAATCTGTAACACATTTAAACAGTATACCCAATCTCAAGACATCTGCAAACAGACTGTAGAACAACTGTTTTGTGAAAGATAGGTCTCCAGACAAGTGTCATGAAAGTTGGGCCTAGTAGAGAGCCCTATGGGACATCCTGACTGTAACCATAAATATCACTTTTCCAAGTGCTGTATGATAGTTGCCATGTCCTATAAGTAAGCCATGCAACTATCTTCTCTAGAGTGCATCAATATCTAGTTGTTCTAATGTAGTGATCAGTGTGTTGCATATGGGTTTGCCAATTCAACATTAATCACATCACAACACAATCCTTCATTCACAACTGTTATTGTTATACTACATCATGCTACAGGAGATACCAGATGTGTTTTCTACATACGCATGCTGATATATGTTTTTATATCCGAGCCTTTAGAAATTCTATTAAGAAGTTATCCATTAGTAACAATGTACTTATTAAATAGGTCTTAGAACTGTGGCACAGATGCACATATGTAATTACTATGTGAAATAGAATCATAATAGTATTACACACACAGAGACAGTCTGTAAAAAGATATATGCACTGCTACGTCACATGCATAATAATGATATATGTCAGGATTAGAACCCTGGATACCATTACACAACTTACCTGCCTTATTCCTTTGAACCACAGAGGCTGGTAGATGAGCAAGGAATCATTTATCATCACCTGCGTAAATATGTACTGTGCTATTCTCAATTAAATTACAAATGAAATGTACATTCAGATTGTGCATTACTGTACTAATGTTGTGTGGCATACTACCCGTGTGAATGGTCATACAGCATAACTTTAGTGTTATGGCAGTTACATGGGGACAGTGCTGTTTTGCGAGGCGGGGAAGTAATACACATGTTCTGCCAGGACACACAGTAGTCTATCAGTTAACCTCCCTTTCCAACATGTTCCTTGAATGATGTACCAGTAATCTGTTGCAGTAGGACTGCATGAATATTCCATGCAGGAGGCCTACTGACTACAAATGGTGACATGTTAGTGGAATGGTTGCTGGTAATTTCATATGGATGTACCGTCTGTCCAAATATGCCAGTATAGTAGCCTGCATATTGTTCCTGGTCCATAGCTACGATGACCTAACATAACAATCCACTATAATACTGTATAAATTATGGACTTACCTTGCAAGTGCAGCAGTTGACAAAACTGTATTTCAGGGCTGACTGTATAATGCAAACAGTACACAGCCAATACATGGATAGGTACAGGATGTGTGGGTTGGCTGGCATCACTCTTACTATCTGTATGTGAGTCCCTAGGTTGTCAGTGAATGTGCTATACATTGTTTTTTAGCCAAAGCCAGGGCATACTGGGAACGCCGTCTCCCTACAGGGACATGAACAGGGGGTTCCTCCTCCAAGTCCTCCTGTGACTGTGGCTGTGGTGACCTAGGCATGGGTGGGGAGCTGTGTATCCCTTCCCTTTCTCGATCCTACTGCAGCTGTTTCCTCAGGATCAGATTGTGTAGCATAGCACATACAATAAATATCTGTGCACATGTGGCTTGAGTATACTGCAAGGCTCCACCAGGTATACTGAGGCACTGAAACTGTGTCTTCAGAATCCCACACACACATTCTATGATGTTCCTAGTTTGTGCATGTGCCTAATTACGATGTTCTTCTGTGGGTGTATGTGCATTTCTGATGGGTGTCATCATCCATGGTTCCAGGGTGTAGCTGGTATCCCCCGGTAAATGGCTCTGTGGGATGTTCCCCCCAGCAGACATCTGGTACAGCTGTGATGTGTGCCAGATATGGGAGTCATGATAACTGCCAGGGTTGCCAGCACACACTCATGATAATCCCCTGGAGATTGCACACAATTGGCAGTTGATGGAGTGGTATCCCTTGCGGTTAACATAGATGCTACCCTGCTTATCAGGTACTGCTTTGATGTGTACATGAGTGCAATGTCTGGCACACAATACTTCAGGGTATTGTGCTACATGGTAGAAGTGTTGCATAGTGGTAGGCCTCACCTCAGGGTCAAGGAGAAAATATATGCCTGGCATGTGGGAGCATAGCATCCACAAATTGGTCTAATATCCTGGATGCAGATCCCTGTGAGACTCACATCATGTCCCCAGCTGGTCTTTGAAAAGTACCTGTACCTAGTATGCTAAGGGCTACACATACCTTAGTTTCCAATGGGATGGGTTCCCCTCTGTTATCTCTGGCTCTGAATTGAGGGTGGCAGAGCTCAGTGAGCTGTTGTAGTATGTCCCTCTCCACCCTGTAGTGCTCTACAAGCTCCAGCTCATGTAGCTCCTGGTAGGTTATCCTGGACCTGAACACTCTTCTCCTCCCCAGCCTAGGCCTATGGCCATCAGCACCAGCAACATTGACTTCAGCCTGTAGCACATGCAGATGTAGAATAGCTGCAGCAGCCCCTAGCATTATTCATTTTAAAATTCCCAAGTCTGTACTCCACTGGTTCAGAGTACTGAAGGAAACCAGAATGTAGGGTGTATGCATACATTATACAGTTGTGGTGTAGGTCTACCATGTGGGATTGGCTAATCTGGATACATGTCAGCTTCTTAGAATATAATTAACATGATTTAAGGCCCTAGTTATTTTCATGCTACTGTGTTGCACACCACATAGCTTAGCATACAAAAGTAAATATTCTCAATTGAATATTTCTTGTTTTAATTGATAGCTTCTTACGTTACCTCTGTGCCTTGGGGGGGGGGTCAGTCGCATGAATGCACTTAGCTACACAGCGCGCCACCCAAACACGTGCAGTTAGCACATAATTTGCTAAAAGTAAATAAGACACACACACTGGATGTTATCCACATTCACTGGGAATGACAACACCGCATAGGAGTCTACAAGAAAGGGATCTGCGGACACGGTTGCTCATTTTAGCAATTCAACAAATTCACCTCATTTGCGTACATATTTGTGCTGACAGCCTGGAAACTACACAGATCATACCCATGTGTGTCAGGCTAAAGCACGAATGCACCATTATAAAGACCAGATGTAAGGTACTACAGTACATTTCTGTGACAAAAAAAAATAACTTATAAATGTATATCATTTTTTTTTTTGCATTAAGCATGTTTGTGCACTGCGGTGTATAGTGCAAACAAGCAGAGATTTATAAAAAAATATATTATTGATTATACATTTCCTCATACATTTTTCCACATCCACAATGTACTTCTCCTCAATACTCCTTGTGATATACCCTTTTCAGGGGACTTATGTCCACATTTATGAACATTTTCATCCCCTACTGTCCGTGTAGACTCCTGTACGTGAAAAATTTCTGCATACACTACGAACACAGACACGGAGTCTAAACAGATGACTTTGTTTGTTGGATCGCTACCACTGCCGAATTTGCATATAATTCACCTGCTTATGCAGGGATTTGCATTTCATGGATCTTTCCTTGTTCGCATACGTTTGTGTCCCGCTGAGCGAGGCTTACTAAATCTTAAATTGTTCGCGATCATGTATGCATTGTGTCCACATCGCAGAGCAATGCATACATAAAGAAAATGTGTAGGGTTTATTGAACACCCCCTCTCCCCAAGATGGGTTACTAAAATAATTCTGGAACCATGTGACAGTAGAGTGACCAAGGTATGAAAGTCTAGATAAGAATTCAGAATGGTAGATAGTACCAAAGGGTTTAGACATATCTAAAAAATGCATAGGCAACTAGCTTTCGTTCTTCATGTCTGTTCTGGTCGATAGTGTTTAAGAATGCTAACAAAACTATATCTGTGAAATGACTTACTTTTAATTCTATTCTAAATCACATATTTGTGAAACTTATATGGAAAATGTGGGGGATTTTGATGTGACAGTAGGGTTTGTTCTATACTTAGCTTTAATGCTAGACATATTTCTTTTTTTTACTAACATTTTGATGCAATAAGTAAAATCATTTGTTTCATGTTAGCAGCTTTTTATGATGCTTGATTTGCACAACTTAAATCATGCAGAAGCTTTTTTTTTTCTACGCTTGTCAAAATTACCTTGTAATTTATTGATTTTTTTCTGTTTGCTGATCTTATCTTAAAAGTTAATATTCATCAAGTAAAGTATATATTTAATGTGGGAACACCTGCACTGCTCACAGTTTATTGACTTATTTAGCTTACTGCTCTTATCTCAAACATTAATATACGTTATATAATACTTAGATTTATTCTGAGATTTATTGTGGGAACACCCGTACTAACCCACCATTGCTTGTTATATATTACTGCTGAGGTACATTCATAACCTGCTGGGGGTAAAGTTGAACATGATGTACTTCTTTTGAAGTTGTATCTTTACATAGATCTAAACAGTAATGCTGCTTAAATTGTACAATCAATATATTAAATTACATGACATAATGCGTAGTCTCCGTGGCCTAGTCCATCGTGTTATAAAACTGGAGTAGACATCTACCATATTTTATGCAATACTCTTGTCCAAAGATTTGTTTTGATTAATACCTCTCATTTGTCCCAAGACAGCTGTATATACCAATGGACCTGTTTAGCTGGTTGTATGACCCAGTGAATACTTAAGTATACAGGATACGATTTATCATGTAGCTATGTCTTACATGTTGCACTCCTCAACAAGCAGTGGGTTGATGGGCAACACTGTCCTAGTCCAACATAAAGATGATCCAGGAGAAATCTGACCTGAGCCTGCACTATAACATCTGTAGTAAAGCACCATGACATAATGAGATGCAAGTCAGAACCACTACACAGGACCATGTAATCTGGCAAACATACAATATTCATGAACTGCAATTTCTTCATCTTAATACAAATTACACATGCTGTTTATCCCAAAGAAATATATTCCTCCTGTTCAGCCCTAGTTAACAAGCACCCACAAAAGAATACACAAGCAGAGACACACATGCACACACACAAATGTGTGTGTGTGTGTGTGTGTGTGTGTGTGTGTGTGTGTGTGTGTGTGTGTGTGTGTGTGTGTGTATATATACACATGTGCCTCTGTATGAATGTGTATACATGCAGATATCTGTTTGCTACAGATTTAATAAGTCCTGCTCCAAATGATCATAACACCATTTCATGGCATAACACACAAACCTGCCATACTGTGGTCTTCCATATTTAGTAGTGTTCCAACACTGAGCTATATGTAAAATGTCAAAAAGTGAATGTTTTGTGGCCTGTCTTTTGTTGCACTTTCTGTTGAAGTTACCATTTTTGTCAAGCTTCTGACCAGCAGTGGCATGCATCATGTACTAAGCATGCACAGTTTGTCATGTAAAACTCATGCCAGCCTGTGAATCTAGCAGTGTCAAATGTATGATTCACATAATGAACAGTTCAGTTCTACTACAGTGCAGGAGCTACCATCCACACTAAATCTCGTGTGGAAGGCAGGCAATCTTCATGCACACAGCTGCAAGATTTTGATGTCGACATTCTTTCACATATCTCACTATAACTCAAGGATTGATGTATCACAGTATCGTTTCACCTTATTAAAGACAATGCCTTAGAGAAGTCCTCTGGGATTAATGGGGAAAACATGTAGCATCATTGTATAGTACCAGTACTTGAAAAAGCCCTGCTAAATTAGATTAACCTACCAATATGGGTTCATTACCCAGGTGTAGCATCATGTAACCATGTGCTTTGAAAATGTTAAAGCATGTTTTATTTGTTTATCTTATCCTATTTTATTTATGCATGTACATATTTATTTATTCTGGAGGGGAAGCAGCTTAGGCATACTAATTTTTGAATTATTTTTTACCATTGTCTGGTAATTTCATTTTTTCCTAAGTTTTTCTTAATTTTGGATTTTTCCAAAGGTCTTGTCAGTTTAAATATGTTTCTTCAGATGAGTAGGTCTGTTGAAAAAAATGATTTTATTTCATGTGTTGATTAATTAATTAATTAATTAATTAATTAATTAAACATTTGCTTACTGGGAATGTTTGTCTGGGCATAATTTGCCACTTTTCAAAAGAAGGCCAGGGAGTAAAGCTTCAAATATAGTACATGTAGAAAAGGTATAAAATGCAGACAGATTTACAATGACTTTAAGCAAGTTAGCCGAAGGAATGTACATAGAACATATAGTAAAACAGTTTCATAAAATGCTACAGTACATATCGATATAGTAGACTCCCTGTTATCTGGCCTCTCATTAACCTCATTAATCTCCTCTTTAACCGGCCATCAAACTTCTGCCATAGCCCTACCAAAAGGCAACAGAGAAAACAACACTTCTGCCTCCTCTGAGCTAAATAATGACAGACATTTGAGTTTTAGACTTCATATTCATTAGAAACATGCATACTAACACAAATCCTGTTATTGTAGCTGATTTATAACCTATAAATGCTATTTTGTATGCTTTTTCTAATTAACCAGACATTCGTTTATCCAGCCAAATGTCCGGTCCCAGCGAGAGCGGATAAGAGGAAGTCTACTGTAAATATTTTTTGTAGGTCATGAATAAAAATTTAATTCATGAATACAATAATGCTTCAAAACAAATAAAGTGGAATGAAAAAAAGGGGAAAAAGAGAAGAAAAATGTATTTTAAGCAACATATTGGTGGAAGTAATAAGTATACAATAGTGTGCAGGAAGAGGAAGATGGCAGGCAACACCCAGGGAAATGGATAGAGATGACAGCTGAGAGGGCAGTTGGGTTACTAGATAAACTGAGTAAATGGAGGATTGTGTAAGAAGATGTAGGATTATTGTTGGGAAGAGTGATTATAAGGTACCAATGTATGGTATTTGACTGAGTAGAGGGAGATACAGAAAAAATGTAATGAAAGAAGGGGGGAGAGGAAAAAAAAACAAGGTAGTGAGCCAAAAGATATTGAAGGGGAACAAGACAGTGTGATAAAATAAGTGTGAGGGGAAAAACAGGAAGTGGTAATGCATGGGGAAAGCAATGTATGTAGATAAGATGAGGGTTGGCACGGCTTGGAATACACTGTTTGGATGGAGTGGAATTTTTGTCTAACCAAGAGTTGAGCAGGAACCCAACCATGTGTGCATTGTGTTGTGTTTAAATTATGTCTTGAAAGATTTCACCTGAGGTATTTGTTTAAGAGCAAGGAAATAGAGCTCCAGATTTTAGAGGTGTAAGAGAGAATCACTGGCAGATTTTTTAATTTAGTTATTAGGAGCAGTTTTTACCTAATGAGTGAAGAGACCTGTTTGATGAGTACAGCTGAAGGAACCAAGTGAGGGTAGGATATTTTTCAGGTTAATGAGTAAGGTTATAGGTGGTAAGTAGTTGAGATAGAGTCAGGGAGTGAGACAGTTTTAGCCAGTATTGTTGCTATATTGCTACAAAATTGTGAAATCTGTATGTCATATTTGCAGCAAATGTGGCTACTTTGTTGTAGCATTGGTCAAAGAGATTAGTGTGGGTTGTCTGAAGATTGATGACAATAGGGGCTGTACAAGGGAGAGTTAGAAGGAGGGAAGTTGAATCAATGTATTTTCTAGCATTATGTATTTGTTAAGGTAGTGGGGCCAGTTTGCGATTTTTTTTATTATTCTTACATCTTGTAGATAAATATGTGTGTGTATACCTTTAAGAAGCTATCCAAGGGCTTGCGCAAGTGTATGAACATTGAGCACGTGCAAGCCTGACTGCCATTTTTTAGTAAGCAGTTGAGATGTACGCATGTATGTATGTAAGGTCTGTCTGTTAGCCTGTTTGTATTTTATGATGCTGCTATCCATCTTGATATGTTTCTATGTATTAAAGCATCTAAATAAAATACCCCACCTGCTTGTCATCTATGTGAGAGAGAGAGAGAGACGAGCGACATGGTGTCAGAAGTTGGATGTCTAAAGGGCATGAAGTTAGAGGTGACATGACTAAAACAACTTAAGGCACTTGCTAGGAACTGGTGGAATATAGAAGAGTGAATCATCCCTGTAATACGCAAACTTCGCAAAATATGTCAGAAATGATTTTCAGGCATTAAACTTGCTCAGCACTATTCTTTTTCATAAAATATGAAACGAGGCATAGAGAACATTCTAAATGATATTCGCATAAACCAATAAGCACAATATTGATAAAAATATTTGAATTACTATGGAAAATGTTTGAAATAAAGTCTGAATTGCATTAAACAAATAAAATAAGGGGAAACAACCACATTTTGCAAAGCATCTATCAGTTATCGGAAGTGTATAAAGTGTTTGCATGTTTTTGCAGTGTTACAGTAAAGCTATTTTGCAAAAGTACAGCCATTACAGGGCACAGAATTCAGCCTCTACAGAGCATATTTTGCTACATACAGTATTTCAGAGTTTATTGTGCATTTCAATGTCATTACAAGCTCATTGAACAGTTTGATTGTATATAAATTATAAGGGCTATATTTTCAGTGTGTTTGAACATACTTTGTGGACATGGCAGACAGATTTCGAAAACTCACACTTGTGTTTGACAGTAATATTGCTGAGAACTGGAGTGTGTTTGAGCAAGAGTACAACATTTTCATACAGGCTGCATTTTCTGATAAAGATGATGGTGCAAAGGCATTTATTCTGCTTAACTTAGCTGGGTCAGAAGCCATAGAAAGGGAACATTCATGTGTATATTCACCTACTATCTATACCAGAGAGGGAGAAAACTGTTATATTGTTGTACAGACTGAGTTAAGGAAGGACCCAAAGTGCTTAAAATGTAAATTTAGAGAACCGTCCAGACAAATGTTACAATGGAAAGGCACTTATTTTACACAAGGGATCAAAAGCCTGGTGAAACTTCTTTTGCAGCATATATAACTGACCTGAGAAATAAAGCTAAAATATGCAGATTTGCTGATTTAAGGGGTGAGTTGATAAAGGACAGACTTGTGTGTGGTATTAAAGATAATGCTGTGAGAAAGATTTTGCTTCATGACAGTGATTTAACTTTGAATAAGGCCATTGAGATTTGTCAGATATATGAGCTCACAGAAAGGCACACAAATATGCTTACAAATGAGAACAGCTCTAGAAGGCACAGTGATAATCCTCATGTTGATACTATGCAGCACATTATTAAAATAAACAGGCCCAAGCACATGGCAGCAATTGTAGCCCCTGCAGCACTCATTGATAAACACAGAGCTTTCCAGCAAATTCCAGAGTTCGCACAGTCTCAGTGGAGCACAAGAGTGAGTCAGCAAACTCAAAGCATGGGCTCCCACCTAGTTTCATTGCCAGCTGTTATAATTGTGGTGGAATCTAAAAGGGAGAAATGTTTAGCTTTTGGTCAGCAATACCATAAATGCAATAAATGGAATAATTTCAAAAGGTTTTGTAAATCAAAAGGCACACATTCTTTTTTTAAACGGGAACATTTTAAGAAATGAGTTTATCAGTTAGAAAGCTGCAACCCTGCTCTTTATGTTGATGGTGTGTCAGTGCTTTATGAAACAGTCAATGCAGTAGATTTAAGGGCAAAGAGTGAAGTATGTTGTATTGTACAGATAAATGGCAAATCCACAGAGCTCAATGTTGACACAGATTCCAAGTACAATGTTATGTCAACAGAAACATTTGCTAGAGTGTGTTATGGTGAAAGGCTTGATTTGGCAAGGTGTGTGAAGCTTGTTACTTATGGAGGTGAAGAAATTCAAACCAAAGGCTCAGTAGTGCTTTCATGTTACTCCCAGCAGAATGAAAGAAGCTACGACTTATTATTTTATGTGGTCAAGAGGCATGTGCAGTCATTATTAGGGCTCAGAGACAGTTTAAAAATGGGACTGCTTTAATTTAATAAGGAAGTCCACCATGTAAGCTTAAAAGACCACTTACTCCAATTTCATCCAGTACATGTTTTCTACCTATGCTGATCTTTTCGAAGACAAATAAGGCAAGCTTTCAGTTGTGTACTCCATGATGTTAGACTCAGAAGTCAGTCCAGTTGTCAGGCCGGCACATAAAGTTCCAGTAGCCATGCAGGATAGAGTCAAAGCAGAGTTAGTTAAATGGTGTAACAAGCTGTGATTTGTCCAATCGAAACTCCAGCTGAATGGGTATTTTCCATAGTGGTAGCTCATAAGAAAAGCTCAAATAACATCAGAATATGTACTGATCTGCAAGATTTGAATAAAGCATTAAATGGACCTCATCATCCAATGAGCACACTTGAACAGTTGAAGATGTTGCAGCCTTGATGCCAAATGCCACTGTTTTTTTTTCTGTTAGATGCAAAGAAATCATGTTGGCAGATTCAGCTTGACAAGAAGTCATCATTGCTCACTACTTTCAGTACTCCATTTGGCAGGTACAAATTTTTGAGAATGACATTTGGGATAAATTCTTCAAGTGAAGTCTTTCAGTGTGCAATGGAACAAATTGTTTCTGGGTATCCTTGTGTAATTATAGTAGACGACATACTACTAGGAGGTCACAGTGAAGTGGAACATGACAGAAACCTCAGAAACATTCTGGAAAAGGCACATCAAGTGAATCTTAAGCTCAATCCACAGAAATGCAAATTCAGGCTACAACAAGTTACTTATGTTGGTCATTTATTTACCAGTACAAGCCTACAATCAGACCCTTCAAAGCAAAACATACTCAAGATGCCAGTTCCAGACAATGTTCAAGCCCTGCAACGTTTTCTTGGCATGGTCACCTATCTAGACAAGTTCATACCAGACCTGAGCCAGCTATCAGCACCACTCAGAGAGCTGACACATAAAGCTGTATCCTGGTCCTGGTTAGAGCAACAGCAAAGAGCATTTGATGTCCTAAAAGAGAATTGCTAGTCCACCAACTCTCAGATACTATGATGTTCACAAACCACTTATTTCCTGTGATGCTTTGAAATTTGGTCTTGATGCAGTTATTCCACAAGGGAATTGTGATATTGTGATAAGGGATATTGCCTATGCACTGAGAACTCTTACCCAACCGGAGATGCAGTATGCCCAGATTGAGAAACAGCTTTTGGCAATTGTGTTTGCATGTTTGAAGTTCCATGATTATGTTTATGGTAAACTTATCCAGATCGAAAGAGACCAACAACCATTAGTCACAATCTTGAGAAAGTCTATGCATTCATCTCCAGCCAGACTGCAACTCATGGGGCTAAGATTGCAAAAGTATAATTTCAATACTGTCTACAAGAAAGGAAAACTTCTTTATCTTGTTGATACATTATCCAGATCACCCAGATGTACCACTGAACAGAATGATAGTCTAGGTTCTCATTTCACTGATGATTTTAAAGTCATGGAAGTTAGAAATGTTTCTTCCACATGTCTTGATGAACTGAGAGAACACAGTGCAACAGATCCAGTTTACAGAGACTCGACCACTTTATCAATCATGGATGGCCATCAAAGCATTCTAGTTTACCTCAATAACTGCAACCTTATTTTCCATACAGAGATGAGATTATGTCTGACAAAGGTATCATAATGAAAGATCCAAAAGTGATTGTTCCAAAGTCCTTGCAACCAGAGTACATTCTGTTTTGCATTGTGGTCACCCAGGAAGCAAAGCTACCAAAAGAAGGGTGAGAGAGAGAGGATTTTGGCCTTCAATGTAACAAGACATTGAGAGAGCACTTTTATCTTGTTCAGTGTGTAATAGTACAACGCCTCATCAACACAGGGAACCACTTCAGCTTAACCAGATTCTGGAGCTATCTTGGTTGACAGTAGCCATGGACATTTTCAAGTGGAATGGTCAACATTATTTGGCGTTACTAGACTCTTACTCCAACTGGTTCCAGATTGATCTACTTCCTAACCTAGCATCCAGCACTGTCATTACTAAATCAAAGTGTCATTTTGCTGTACATGGGAGTCCTCACAAAGTTATATTAGACAATGGCACATAGTCTACAAGCCAACAGTTCAAAAGATTTGCTGAAGAATGGGACTTTACTCATGTCACAAGTAGTTCAGAGTACCCACAGTCAAATGGTTTGGCAGAACATGCAATGCAAAGTGAAAAAAATTACTTGAGAAGTCAAAACAAGATAATACAGATGTTTTCCTGAATCTCTTGAATCTCAGAAATAAACATCTTGGTTCACCTGCTCAAAGACTTCTGTCGAGACAAACCAGAACCACATTACCAGTCAGTAGTCAATTGCTGGTTCCATGTATCAAGAACAGCAGATCAGTAAAAGCCAATCTGTTGAAAAAGTGCCTAACCCAGAAGTCCTACTACAATAAGACCAGTAGACTTCCATTACTAAAAGGAGAAGTGATAAGGATGCAAATGTCCAAAGGTTATGATTAGATTGGTGTTGTGAAGAATATTGGTCCAGATCCAAGATCATACATTTTGGAATCAGAAGGAGCAACTTTTAGGCAGAATTGGAAGCATTTACTACCGGTATCTAGCCTATACCACAGCCCATAGCCTGTCTGAGAGACTCTCTATCTCAGAGTAAGTTGTCCGGTGTTCCAATTCTAGAGGAAGTTCCAGAGGACATTCCCATTCCTATGACGAATCCAGAAGTTCCTGATACGAGTTGTGCACTACAGACTGTCCCTGTTGCTAAATTTAGTTCCAACTGTTATGTTCCAAGATATGGTCGAATCTCTAAACCCTGTAGCAGATATGAAGCAACTTGGATATGAACGTTGTGTTTTGTTTCCAATGTATATAGTAATGTTTTTAAAAGGGAGGATGTAGATCAATATGTGTATATATAATTTTAAGAGGCTATCCAAGGTCTTGCACAAGTGTATAAATACTGAGCACATGCGAGTCTGACTGTCATTTTGTAGTAAGCCATTAAGATGTAAGCATGTATGTATGTAAGGGTCTGTCTGTTAGCCTGTTCATTTGTATTTTATGATGCTGCTATCCATCCTGATGTATTTCTCTGTATTAAAGCATCTAAATGAAATACCCTGCCTACTTGTCATCTATCTGAAAGATATATATATATATATATATATATATATATATATATATATATATAGAGAGAGAGAGAGAGAGAGAGAGAGAGAGACGAGTGACATCTTTTACAGGGTAGTCAGAGTTCAAGTTGTCACCAATTATTACATTAGTGGGTTACTAATATAAAGTTTTTGCTGTTTGTGGAGGTTAGGGTGATTTGGAATTTCTGGGTAGTGTGTGTTTTGGGCTAAACAGGATGAGCTTGAATATTTTGTGGTTTAGAAGCAGTTGGGAATCAGACAGTCATTTTCAGCAGATAAGGGAATCCAGGGTTCCTTTATGCAGTGCATTCATTGTTTTAGAAGCACAAATCTGAGTAGAGTCAGCCACATATTGGATGATTTGTGCATATTTATTTCCTAAGTGGAGGTCTTTCACAAATATATTGAAAAAGAGAAGGCCTAGAATAGAGCTGTGTGGGATTCTTATTGCTATTGGAAGGAAATAGGGGATGTTATTTTCCCATTTAACAGCCTGTTGTCTGCAGAACATGTAGCTGACACACCCAGTGAGTGTGGGAGCATCTGGGCCTGGGGAGGACACTTTTTGTAGATGTTTTGAGTAAGAAAAGATAATCAAAAGTCTTTATTAGGTCAAGGAAGATTGTGTGAAGGTTTCTGTTTTGACATACAGTGGTTATGAAGTTAATAAGGGTCATAACAGTGCTATGATTACTGCAAAAGCCATTTTGCATTGGAGTATCAGATTATTGCCTGAAATTATGGAAATTATTTGTGTTAGTACATTTCTCAAGGACTTTTGAGAGGCTACTGGTCTATAGTAGGTAAGATCTATAGAAGCACTGGCCCTGTGTAAGAGTAAGATGTAAGTTTTTTTCCATAGGTCGGGAATGTAGCTTTCTTTAATATACTGATTAATTACTATAAAAACTGGGTAGGCAAGAGCATATGTTGCCATTGTAATGCATCCTGGTAGTTCATCTGAGGCAGCAGTGGTAGGTTTCCTTTTTAGAAGTATTTTATTATGGTGGAGATGGAGAGGGGTTCCAGGCAGAACATTTTATAGTGGAGTGCTGGTTTAGAGCAAGGATGCAAGGTATTGGAGGTTGAGGGATTTAGAAGAGAAGCTGCAGAGTTGATGAAATGTTTATTGAATTGGGAGGTCAAGTTTTTGTACTGGTTGTTTTATAGCAGAGGTGCCAGGATGAGTGACTTGACCAGGATTTAGTAGTTTGTTGAATTAAGACCAGATTTCTTGTCAAATCTATTCCTTTGAATGGCTTAATTAAAACTTTTTTGAACCTCTTGTTCCCAAGTCTTTTTATATCAACCATATCTAAAAACTCTTTTTTTTTAATTTTAGCCTTGTCGATCTCAGTGTGATACCTACCTTCATCGCATACCCTCAACTAGTGCATGGGATATAACATCAGCAAAACAGTTGTCCTAAGACAATATGTGCTGTAGACCTTATTCAGTTTCATGTAGAATGCTCCTCCCTTTAGTGATTTTTACTTCTTCACTAATCGCCTTACATGTACTTCTAACTAACAAGTGAGAGGTATCTTTCAATATCCATATGTAAGAGTCTCTCAGACCCACAACGTTATTTAGGCATATTTCTTTCATGTATTTATTAATATCCATTTAATCAATCAAAACATTCCTCCTACCTTTATAAACAGCATGCCACATATTGTTTTATTCTTTAACCCAACCAATTATGCCTTCCTGTTTGACCTTACTGTTTCATCCTGCTCCCATCAGCTCCCAACAAGGAAGACAGGAAGCTATTGGTACCTCACTGAACACTTTCTGTAAGACATTTTCCAGTCTATAAACCATGAGTATTATAATACAATATGTTCAATACTGTGTGTTTCCCAATGAAAAAAGAAAACAAATATGACCTCTTTTTACATCTTAGTTTTCCACATCACCAATCAGCAGTCAAATGGTCAACTTCACACCAGGGTATAAACATATTCTAATATCTCTGGTGACTCTAGTTTTGAACCACATAATTTCCAACCCTTATCATACAACTAATTATTCTATTATTTTACATTTCTCTGCCTTATTTCTTATTTCCATTCATATAAACATATCTATCTTTCAATCTCACCCTTTTTTGATAAATATCTTTTTTAAAATGTCAACACAAATACAATAATATTCCAAATCAAGATAAAGAATATAAATGTAGAGTATAAACAACCTATAACTGCACAACATTAAGAAAATGTAACTTAATACAAATATATAAATATATAGAGAGCACAGGGCATACTAAGACAGAAATAAATATATATATATATATATATATATATATATATATATATATATATATATATATATATACACACACACACATATATATATATATATATATATATATATATATATATATGGGATCCGTACAGATCCCCAACGGCACTGTCTGCCGAAGCAGACATCACCAAACATACTTAACCGAAAGTGCTGTTCACCGAAGCAGCATTTTCGGATAAGTATGCTCATTGTGCCAGTCGCACTATGGTGCAGTTAAGGGAGAATTCCCTTTTCTCCACAGTAGTGCGACCTCGGAGTGAGAATATAAAAGTAGGGGGGGTGTGCAGGGGGGCTTACCCCCCTGCATAAAAAGATTTGTTTTGTTTTGTTTTTTCAAACGCACTCTAACGAAAGTGCTTTTTCGGTGAAAGCGCTTTCGTTAAAGTGCATTTGGTTATTAGATTCGGACTATTGAACTTTCGCTCAATAGTCCTAGATCCATATATATATATATATATATATATATATATATGTATATATATATATATATATATATATATATATATATATATATATATATATAAAAATATATAAAAATATAGATGGGTGTGTATGTGTGTGTGTGTGTGTATATATATATATATATATATATATATATATATATATATATATATATATATATATATATATATACAGACACATTATTTCTCCGTAAATAAGACCTAACCAGAGAATAAGGCCTAGCATGGTTTTCCAGGGTGGTCATGATATAAGCCCAACCCCAAAAATAAGCCCCAGTTAAGATCATCAACAACATACGACGGATGTGTTGAATTATAAAATAATAATATTATTGACACCTGTTGACTGAGGTTTTCATACTCTGCTTTCCATTTTTGGACCATTTGGACACCCAACAACTTCTCTTTGCAGAATGTCATAAGATTCTTTCCCTAGGAGTCCTCTATGATTTCTACTGTAACCCTAATCCTCACTGACACTTGACGTTTGAGATCCTTGGTCCATAAACACTGGCAAGTGTACTTTGATTGGTCAAAGTACAGACAACACATGTAAAAGGTGCGCACTTGATAATGAACTGGTGTGGTTGTGTCTTCTTAACTGTCACCATTTTTGTTGCCACTCCTGTCTGATAAGTCTTCAATTAACCCCCCCCCCCCAGACAAGATGAGTGCAAAAAGAAAGAGCTATTCCATCGAGTATAATAAAGAAATTGTGGAGGGCTCCCAGGGAAAGAATCTGATGGCTTTCTGCAAAGAGAAGAAGTTGGATCTCTGAATGGCCTGAAAATGGTGAGCAGAGTACGATAACCTCAGTCAACAGGTGGACGAGGGAAATGCTAAGAAGTGCAAGTGTGGATCAGGTTGGCAACCATTATTTCCTGAGCTGGAAGACATCATCTTTGAATGGATTGCTAACAGGAGAGCAAAGGCTTTGGTTGTGTGCAGGGCTGATATTCAAGCATTTGCCCTTGCAATGGCACCACAGTTAGAAATATCCCCAGAAGAATTCAAAGCATCACAACATTGGCTGGATGGCTTCCTTCACCGATATGAACTGTCTCTAAGAAGATCAACAACACTGTTCAAGCTGGAAGATACCAAAGTTATTAAACGTGCACTTGCATTCAAGTCCTTTGTTGATGGCATCGGCTTTTCTAAACATTAATTCTCCAACATCATTTCTATGGATGAAACTGCAGTATTTATGGGTCAAGGATCTCAAACAACAATTGATCAGAGGGATGCCTCGTAAACCATTCTCTCCACTGGTTACTAAAGTGCAAGTGTTACCTGTATTTTGGTAATTCATCTAGATGGAAAGAAAACACACCTCTAATCATTAGTAAGGGCAAGAAAGATAAAAGTGAAAGTGTTTCAGGCATTTACATTCTTGAAACTGAAAAAGCCTGGGGCACACAAGAAGTTATAAGGAAGTGGGTTGATGTAATGCTGCTATGTGTTTTGCGAGGTGGAGAAAGAGATTTACTAGTCTGGGAATCAGCCAGCACTCAACGCGTTAAATACATGAAGAATTTCCTTGCACAGAGAAGAATAGGTTAAATAATGATTCCCGCAGGAATGACTGCCTATCTCCAGACTCTTTATATTGCAATAAACAAGTCATTCAAGGACCATTTGCGCATAGAACTCAATGACTACATTGAAAATAGAATGGAGTGAAATCAGCGTGGAAACTTTGTGAAGCCTAGCCTGCAAGAGGTCGTGACATGGGTGAAGAATTCATGGGATAAAATCACTGACAGCTGTGTTGCCAGTGCACTATGAGCAGGCTACATGAACAAGCAGTGCTCATTTAAGGAAAGCTTTATTACTAGGCATGACAGACTGGGGTCAATGGTTCTACAGGAAATAGAGTTGCAAGAAATTCAGGCCGGGATTCGGGGGTTGGAGACTTATGACAATGTTCCAGAAGAAGATGACATGACTGTATTTGAATAACTTTTCCATTATTGCAGCAACAGAATAGATTATTTCTGCTTTCAACTGTCAGCAAGCTCTTGTCAGTTTTTTGACTTTCAAGTAAAAAAACACACCTTCTATACTAGAGGCTTCAGTCCACCAGGAAAACTGCAATTAAATGTAAAACACTTGTAGTCCAAAAAATGGCAGGTAATTCCAGTGGAAAAAACTCTTCTTTATTCAACCACAGATGTATAAGCGCTTTCATAGCTAACTTCTGCTTCTTCAGATACAAATGCATGCTGTCTACTGTGTATCTTATATACCTTGAAACAATTAATTAAGTCAATCATCTTAAAGAAACATCCTTCATTAAGTAAAAATATCCAATCCTTCACTGTGAAAACATGATTCTAAAAAGTATAATGCATAACAAACACACAAAAAACTTGTGTAAAAAATACATATATACAAAAATGCACATATAAATATACAGACAGAAAAATGTGCTCAGATATAAACATATACTGTTAAAAATCTCTGATACTTGATGTAAGTAAGTATGTCATGAAATGACTTAACATCTCATTTATTCAATGGTCTTGCTTTAAGTTTTGGTCTTATAGGTATCCTGTCATTTACCCTTGCCCAGAATCTCCTTTCAGTCTTATAATCCATTTTGCCTCAAGCTGTTCTGTCCTGTTTCTAATGTCCCCCATTCTGATGTTGTCATATATTTTACCTATAACTAAAAAAGTAAATATGTGTGTGTTGTCATTCACTCTAACATGTTTAGATAATGCACTAACATCACTTTTTTCTGTATCTGGTACATATGTTCCATGATACGATCTCTAAAGGCTCTACCTATTTCTCCCACATAGAAACAGAAACATAATGAATATTGGGCTAAATAAATAATGCGTTCTGAAGCACGTGTAGCTGAAATGTTAAATACATATTCCCTGCCTGTGTCAGGGTGTAAAAACTTATTACTGTTGCTTATATATTTACAGATGGAACATCTCCCACATGGACAAGTTTGTCCATCCCTTTTCCTTATATTTTCATTCTTAAAATAACAAAGTCTTCTTTTTAAAGAGTGCATGTTCTTATGTTCTTATTAGTTCCAGTAAGGAACTAATTTCTTTATCTGTCATCAAAATTTCCCAGTGCTTCTCAATTATATTTTTATACAGCCTCACATCAGTGGAATAAAACAGGGGAAATCTTATTTTATTTTCTGTCTTCTTTTTATAAGTTTTCTGTACTGACATATTATTCCTTTTAGAAAAATATGGTCTAGCTGTGTTTTCCCTCATTCCAACCACCATAGCTCTAGTTTTATTAATTACATCCTTATGGTAACCTCTCTCTTCAAAATGTTGGCAATTTTTTTCAACTTGTTGTTCAATGTCCTCTGTTCTCGCATTAAGTCTTGATGCTCTAAGTAACTGGCTATGTGCTATGCTCTTAAATATATGTGGAGGGTGCATACTGGTTCTGTGCACAAAACTGTCACACTGACAATCTTTCTTATATAAATTTGTATATATCCACCCTTCCTCATCTTTTTTAATGTAAACATCCAAAAAGTGAACTTCTTCTAATGAATATCCACTGAAAATTTTAAGTAATTTGTAGAGTTATTAACGTAGCCAAAGAAATCTGTAAACTGTACCTGTATCCCTCCCCATAACAACAAAAAAGGTCATCCACAAACCTACAGTAATACAAAATATGTTGTCTGTATCGCCCTCTTAGAATAAACTCATCTTCCCAAATGGCTAGTACAGCATTGGCGTAGCTATTGACACATGAAGTGCCCATAGCTATGCCATGCCTCTGCCAATAAATAGTTTCATTGAACATAAATATATTATTTTCCAAGACTGTCTTTAACAACTTGGTAATAATTTCCATGTTCCCTTCATTAAATTCTTTACAAGGCTTACAAAACAGATCTATGTTATGTATTCCTTCTTTGTTAGGATCATAGTAAACAGTGATGTAATATCCATAGTTACTAAATACACATCTTCACAGTTCTTATAATTGTCACAAAAGTCAAACAAGTAATTCAAACAATGTTTCGTGTTTTTTAATATATGCCCTATGTTATTCAAATGTGGGCAGAGAGTTTTCTCTATATATATAGATGTTGACTCTTCTGACCATCCTTGTCCAGCCACTATAGGTCTTAGTGGTGGACACAGGGGGTCTTTATGAAGTTTGGGTAACCCTTGAATCCCAGGAAGTAGTGGATGTAAAAACTTTTGTCAATCTTACCATTTCTAAAAAGTTCAGTATAAACTGTATTAATTTGTCTTATGACACTTTGAACTCAACACCATTTATGACAGAATAAAAATGAGCATCTAACAACATTTGGTTTCATATCATTCTGATATCTTTCCACATCATATATCACTAAAGGGCCTCCCTTGTCCGCTGGTCTTATTATTATGCTATGGTTAGCTTCTAGGCTTCTAAGTGCCAGATATTCATTTTTTGTCAAGTTGTACCGCTTTAATTTAGTAGTTCTATCACTTTCATTAATCTTGTGTATGTCATTAATACATAATCTTTCAAAAGCATTAATCACTTATTAAGTACTTGGTTTTCTAAGCATTCCTACACTGTCAACACTTTCATTACTTTTATAATTCAGTTTTAAAGTCAAATTTCTAGTAAACAACTTTAAATCAAAAATTACCTAAGTAAAGTCCATCTTTTGACTTGGAATAAAACACAGTCCTTTCTTTAAAACACTAGTCTCTTCTGTTGTAAGTATATAGGATGACAAGTTCCAAATCTTTGTTTCTTCCGGATTCCCCAGGCCTTTTTTTATTGTTGGTGTCCCTGTTACTTCTTCCAGTTTCCTTTTTACTCAGCTCCTGCTTCTCGACCTCATTCTCAACCCCTTCTCTCCTGTTTCCTTGATGGGAAGGGGAAAAACCAACTTGGTGTTAAAAGTAGTTGGTACATTATGTTGTTTTCTTTCTGGTTCAACAGTCTCTTGTATTCTGTTAGTTAAAGTAGTTACATTCCCTGTGTCTTCATCAGCTCTATGTACTTGTGCCACTGTTTGAATTGTTTTTTTCCTGACGCCCTGCTCTTCAGCTCTTGTTGTTGGCATTGTTTCCCCATTCAGGGTGCTGATGGCTTCTACCTGTTGAATTTCAGTGCTGTTAGAAAGAACAACACGCCTGCCTCCACTCTGAGACATTATATTGGTCGACACACTGTCAATCATACTGCCTTTCATTTGTTTCTCTGGTTCTCTATGAAAATTGCTATCAGTACATGGCCAGGTAAAAACATTACCTGAACTGAAGTCTCCACAGTCTCTCACAATTTTTCTTTGCTTTATTTTACATAGTTTATGCTCATATACTGTTAAAGAGTCTATAAGTTCATTGAGACATCTGTCTGTATAATCAGAACTAAACTGTTCCATAATTTCTTCAAATTGCTGTTTCACCAACACAGATAAGTGAGCTATTTCATGTTTTGAAAGCATAATTAAAGCTTCCATATACTTAATCTAATAACTTATACTTATATATGAGCACATTTGTATGTCTGTATATTTATGTATGTATTTTTTACTCAAGTTTTTTATGTGTTTGTTATGTATTATACTTTTTAGAATCATGTTTTCACAGTGAAGGATTGAATATCTTTACTTAATGAAGGATGTTTTTTTAAGATGATTGTGACATAATTAGTTGGCTCAAGGTATATAAGATACAGAGTAGACAGCATGCATTTGTATCTGAAGAAGTAGAAGTTATCTGTGAAAGCGCTTATACAGCTGTGGTTGAATAAAGAAGAGTTTTTTACACTGGTACTACCTGCCATTTTTTGGACTACAAGTGTTTTACATTTAATTGCAGTTTTTTGACTTTATTGTATTAAGGTAACTTTTCATTATCAAGGGGTAATTACAAAGTAAGACCACTATTTCACAGACTTCATTTTTATGACTTTCCATCATTCTTCTCTAACGGTTTGGGTAAGGGATAAAGAAAGCATCACCACTCTAAAACTGGCAGTTATTCACCTTTTTTATTCCTCTCCTCCAATTCACATATATTGAGATTTTTCTGCACTTTCTGTTAAGCATGAAATATTGCACTGTGAAAGCGAAGGTGTAGACATTCTGAAGTTGAAATGTTTGTTGCACTGTTTATGTAGAATTCTCACATAACTGTTAACGCATTACCTAGAACTGTTGCCCAATAACAGAAAAGTACCAAATAAATGTCAATTTGTGTACATGAATAAATGTCGATTTGTCTACATGAATAAATGTTGATTTGTGTACATGAATAAATGTTGATTTTTGCACATGAATAAATGTAGATTATAATAAGCCCTAATGTGTATTTCGGAAAAGGAAAATGTATAAGACATGGTCTTATT
Source organism: Protopterus annectens (assembly GCF_019279795.1). Lineage (NCBI taxonomy): Eukaryota > Metazoa > Chordata > Ceratodontiformes > Protopteridae > Protopterus > Protopterus annectens. The sequence goes on along the minus strand of NC_056738.1, from coordinate 269,809,074 downwards.
TTCGAGGAAATACATTATATGTTAAGAAAAACTTCTTATGTCAATCTAGACTGAAAGAAGCTTCATGAGAAAAATATTATAATGAAAATTAACAGTGTGGAAGTGAAATAAATGGAATGTTTGAATCAATCAAAGCAGCCAGTAACAACTAAGGATGCCTGTAGTTTAAAAAAGTAATTACTGTAAAAGCCTATAAGTGAAGGAATGAAAAGGTAAAAGTCAGCAACCAGTGCTTAACATGTAAAGGTAAATTTTAAACAGAAATAACCAAGGTGACCAATGATGACCAATGATGAGATCACCTGAACCAATGCAATGCACATTTTATATTTAGGTTTTCATTCACACCTGGGTAAGTCTCTGTATTTAAGATTAACTGCCATTTCAGTTCACAGACCTCTAACAAAGTGTCATAATCACCAAAGAAAATCCCCACCTGCTCAAGTACCAAAAACTTAAACTGCAGAAACCCCTGACAAGTCAGACTGTGTTTATCTATGGCATTTTTCAAATCTGTGTTGCGTATCATGGCACAGTGTTCTTTCATTCTGTCTGATAATTTTTGTGAGGTTTTACCAATGTAAAAGCTTGAACAGGTCACACAAACTGCTGTATAAACCACATTAATCCTATGACAATTATAGAATTCTTTGAACACAATTCTTTTATTACAATGTCTGAATAAAAAGTTGGTTCCTGTATGAATGTAATCGCAAGCACCACATGAAAACATGCCTGAGTCTGTGCTGAGTTTGTCTGTAGGATCAATTAGAAAAGGAATGCCTGAGGTTTCAAAGGAAGCCCGCAATGACTTAGTTTTTTTATGTTAAAAAATAGGAGCTCTTCCCAAACATGAAACTGCTACTTTGCTCTTCTTAATAATATACCAGTTCTAAGAAATAATGCTTCTGACTGGTGCCATGTCTAAAGAAATTGGTAGAGGAAACTGAGGGTTCAGTCCATAAAGTCACTTTTACTGGTTGGTGTGGGGGTTTGGTCCAGGCTTGCAGTTTGACTGGTTATTGTGGAGGTTCGGTCGAAAAGTTTCGGTTGATTGGAGTTTGGCTGAAAGCCATGCTTAAGAATTGGACGGACCTTAGACTGTCTATATTGAACAGATTTTCCATGAAATTAGCCAATCAGGTATGCAAGGCAGTTTCTATTGACAAATAAGGTGCTGAGGAAGCGGCATTCTTTAATTCAAGTGTCATCGTCACTCACAATTCATGATAATCTAATAAACTGAGCCCTGGCAATATTCTTTTTCATAAAAATACTGATGCTAACTGTTGAAGTCCAAGTAGTTGTTCTGATAAGTTTCTTTCCTAAAAATATTTGAATGCCAGCTAAGTGAAGAAGTGTCCAGCATGATTTCAGTATAAAAAAACTGAACTGTGGTATCACAACTTGAATGCTTGAAGTTCCGGAAAGTAATACTGTCAGAGAGGGAAGTAATAAAGGCACCCAAGTCTTGTTTTGTAAAGGCACCCAAGTCTTGTTTTGTACTTTGCCACATTAAAAAATATCCTCAGTATAACATCTATACAATCTTGTACCTTATAAGCCAGGTAGAAAAATGAGGGTGTCTGTTTCCCATGCACTCAGAATGAGATTTGCTTACGCATGGGCCATTTTAGATCCCATTACCACCCCTTTGATGTGTTGAAAGAAATTCACTTGTAGTACTGTCAAAATCAGGGTGCATAAAGTGTCTATTTTTTCATTTGAAAAGGCATATCTTTTCTGTAGAAAAGTCTTTACATGTTGCAGACCCTCAGTATGTTGGATATTTGTATAGAGCAACTCAATGTCCTGTGTGACTAACATTTGGTCCACCTCAGTCAGTTTTGGATGAAGGAAAAGAGAGTTTAAAAAGTCCCAAGAGTCCCGCAGATAGAAAGGTGTGGTCTGGACTATAGGATTTAAGAATTTGTCAATGAATTCCAAAATGTTTTCAGTCTTGTGTTTTTTTTTTTTTTGTTAAATACAATGTGTTGAAACAGTATAGTAGTAGCATTCTTATGCATTTTAGGGATGCCAAATTTACCTAAACTTAGACTGGGGACAGACATTAACTGAACTCCTCAAATGTTAGTGCATTTTCACTTTCAAGTCACTTAAGCAATGTATCTATATTCAAAAAAATCCACACTGCAGTTCTACAGTCTACAACTCTGTAGTATTCATGATTAAGTAAGTCTCTTTCAAATACAGAAATATAATGGACCCGTTCCATAAGGACAATGCCAGTGCCCTTATCTGCCCTCATTATGCAGAGACTTTTATCCTTTTCTAGTTCTCATGAGTCTGCTGTTTCACTGGGTGTAAGGTTAAACCACTTACAGTGAGCTTCCTGTTTAAGTAGGTCTCTTAAATCCCTTTCACAAACCTAAACAAAGATTTGCAGCATGTTATGTGGGGGGGGGGGTAAAAACACTTTCTGAGGGTATTTTGCTCAGTCAGTCCCTCCACTATATCATCCAATAGGACTTATAAGTTTAATTTCCTACTGAGGTCTAATAGAAGGTTTAGTAAGTTCGCCCTTTCAAGCTGGAATAAAAGTAAATCCTTTATTAAGTACACAAAGTAGTTCTTTTGGGATTACTGTGTCTGTCAAATTAAAGACTGCCAAACCGTAAGTGAGTAAGGTATCCATGGATAAGAGACTTAAATCTGTTGAATGTTCCTTCTTGTCTTTCTCTTGTTCTTCCTCCTATCAGTGTTTGTCTGTTGTTCTTGTGCCCTCTGAGTGTACGGCAATTACTCATTCATCCCCTCCGAGGTTGACCCCTCCACATTCCTCCTCTGCCCCTTGGTGTCTGCCCTCTGTGTCTGTTGTTCAATTACCTTTTTGTTACCTTTTCATTCGTTCACTGATAGGCTTTTACAGTAATTACATTTTAAACTAGAGTCATCCTTAGTTGTAATTGGCTGCTTTGATTGATTTGAACATTCTATTTATTTCACTTTCACACTGTTAATTTTCATTACAATGTTTTTCTGATGAAGTTCTTCACACAAATAAAGAACAAAACTGCTTTCAGTTTAGATTGGTATAAGAAGTTTTTCTTAATAAGTTTTTTCTTCTTCTTTTGCTTTTGTGTGGTTTTTAATATCTACACATGCATGTGTGTGTGTGTGTGTGTGTGTGTGCGTGTGTGTGTGTGTGTGTGTGTGTGTGTGTGTGTGTGTGTGTGTGTGTATATGTATATATATATATATATATATATATATATATATATATATATATATATTAATAAAGGAAGAGTAAAATAGAATGAAAAGGCAAGTATGAAAGTGCAAAAATAGAAAAAAATATTAATATTATTATTACAGATAATATTGATTTAGACGATGAGAATTTATAAAATAATGTCAATGATTACTTTCCACCTTTCTATGAAGACTGCAAATTTGTTTTTAGTATGCAGTGTGATTTTAAAAGCCTTCTCATATTTGTTTGCTATTTCTTTGAAATAAACCCAGAAAATTTGTATGATCCATTAATTTTTGTATAATGTAAAATTTGATTAACATAACGATTATTAAAAACAATTATCTTTATGAACATTTTCTCTAGACATATTAAGAATCGCAACATTTCATGTGATGATTTCATCATGAAAATGTAGCTCAATAAATTTGTTTTTAGTGAATCTCATATTGGAGTTGAATATTTTCAGCTCCAGATAATGTGAATTAGGGCTGCATTGGCAAAGCCACATAAGTTACATAGTGGTGAAGTATTAAATAAGATAGTAGCTAATTTAGTAGTCCAATATGAGGTATTAAAAATCATGTATGTATATGAAACAATTTTTTGAGAGAAATGTATTTTATATTGAATTGAATATATTTAATAATTTCATTATGTGATGGGCGGGAATTTTGGGAAAGTGGTATTGCCATTGCATCTAAATGAGGAGGGAAGTTTATAAGAGTTAGATATCAGCTTTTTATTCAATTCGTAGAACCAAAGTTTGCTAAAGAAACTATTGCCTATGGATGCAGGGCTTAAAACAGAATACTCTTTGTGTATTAAATATGACATTTGATTTGACAGGGTATATAATTTTTGGTAGGTGCGTAACATGAATTAAATTACTTGATGAGAGAGGAAAGAGTTTTATACAATCACAGATCAATTTGTCTTTAATTAGGGAAAAATTAGATGGAGCTAACATTTAGTTATTTAACTTGAAATTACAGTTCTAATTTATTGAATGTGATAATTCAAAATGTCTATTTAAATTTAGAATGTTTATGAATGTTCTTTGTTATAAAAGTATAAATGTTAAGAGTTTTGAGATCTTCTTTTTTGTTTCAAAAAAGGAAGAGCCAAAGGATTATAGCTATAAACTTTTGCAACTTTTTATCCAAGTTTGTTGCCAGGAATTTGAATTGGGTGGATGATTTATTATGTTAACAGCTTACTGGCATTGATAATTAAATGATCTAGAGAAAAAAATCAGGTAGCCCTAGGCTGCCTTTTGATCTGGGTACTATTAATTTGTTATATGCTACTGTTATTGATTTGTGAGCTCAAATAAATTTGGATCCTTTATCCCAGTGGGAGTGGGTGTACACCAGAGTTCAGCTTTAACCCCACTACTGTTCATACTGGTGATGGACTACATTAGCAAACAGGTTGGAGAGAACAGATCAACAAAGATGCTGTATGTAGATGATGTGGCAGTACAGGTGGACTCTGAGCTAGAACTTCAGCAAAGGATAGGATAATGGATTGCAAATCTGAAGGCACATGGGATGAAACTAAGCACAGATAAGATGGTGGTAATGGCAGCAAATTGGGGAAATCAGAACAAGACTAGAATAGAGATAGAAGGGAAGATAGAGGAACAGGTAAACAGCTTCAAGTATCTGGGAGGGATGGTGGAGGAGAAGGGTAATCTGAATGAAGACATCAAAGCTAGAATCAGAAGGCTGCAGTCAACTGGCATAGAGTATCAGGTGTAGTCTATGACAGGAGAATGCCAAAGAAGCTGAAAAGTAAGGTGTACAAGACAGTGGTGCAACCAGTAGTACTGTATGGTATAGAAACTTGGACAGTAAAGGCAGAGCAGTTGAAGAACTAGAGGTGATGGAAATTAAGTGCCTGAGAAAGGTGGTAGGATACACACTGTGGGACAGATGAAGAAATGAGGACATAAGAGCAGAAGCCAGTGTAGCTCCAATTGCAGAAAAGATCAAAGAGAATACATTATGGTGGTTTGGGCACATGTATAGAAAAGCAGAAGACAATCTGGTGAGGAAGATTTGGGACAGACAGGAAGAAGGTAAAAGGAAGAGAAGATGTCCAGCAAAGAGGTGGATGGATTGTGTAAAAGAAGATCTGTGACAGTCAGGCATGAATGTTGAAGAATGCAGGAGGGTGTCACTGAATCGAGAGAGTTGGTGACAGTTAACACAATACTCTAACCCCATACTGAAAAAAATGGGGAAAAGGGGGCTGACGATGAATCATGTATAGAAGTTAGAAGAAGAAGATGAAATACAATTCTGAGCAAAACATTAATTTTGATTATAAGTATTTTAAAAAGAAAAGAGCCATTTAAATTTTCCCATATTTTTAAGTCATTTTAATTGTTTGGCCACATAAGGTTGTTATTAAAATGTAATGAATGATCTTGGCTAAATTCTATTCATAAGTATTTCATAGAGGAACTTAATTCAATGTTATAATACAAACCTTCAAGAGGTTGGTAATATATATCAATTGGCACTATTGCAGATTTATTTAAATTATATTACCTGCAATATTGTAGATGTGTTTAAATTGAGATTATAGTTGGAAAAGTTAATGGAGATTTCATTGATAATCTCCCATAGATCTGTTTTCAAAAGGGAGAAATACATTCTTCTGCAAAGACAGTTATCAGAATGGGTATCCTGTTGAAACTAAGAACTGAATAATAGGATTTTGATATTAATGGCAATAAAGAGAGGTTGAATATACAGACTGACTAGATATGGGAAAGGAGGCGTCCATGTCTAGCTCCATTATTAACACAGATAGGAGTCGAGTGAGATTTATTGATTGATAACTGAGTAAAGGCATTTGTATACAAGTTCTTTATTGCTTTGATAAAGTTCCAGTAGTGCATAGCTGAGAATGTAAAATTTAAATTCATATGATCAAATGCTTTAGAGACATCTATAGCTAAAGCAAAATAGTAGTAATCTTTGTCTTTGTTGAGGGCTTTGAAAGATTCTAAAATTAATGTATGGTCTGTGGTTCATCTACTTTGTAAAATGTCAGTTTGAAAAGGGATATGATTGATGAAAAGATGGTTTTAAGTCTATTGGCTAGCAAGGATGTATATATTTTTAAATCATCATTTGTAAGTTCTATAGGACTGAGCTTTGGTATTAATATTGTCCTAGAGCCATTGGCAGAGATTTCTTTATATCTAATCACACTGAATAGGGTTAACAATATTTTTGCCAACTTTGGTGAACATTTATAGAATTTAGAACTGAAGGCACCATGGCTCAGAACTTTCCTGTTTTTTTTTTTTTTTAGGTTTTTAATATCATTATTAATTTCTTGCAGCCAGAAGGGTTCAATCAAGTATTCTATGTCAGGAGTTCAGTTTTTGGAAATGTAGTTGTGTTACGTAATGGAGTTCCACTAGATTAGAATTAATATTGTTTTTGAGTATAATTATGAGTAAATAGATTCAAAAATTTGTATTATTTTTAGTGGTTGAGGGGGACATTTTACCTTCATGTTTAATAGTTGTTATTGTGGGAAGAGGGTATTAATATGTATGACATTTTTGAGGATGACTGAGCCCATTCTGGGTATGTAGCTAGACATTTAGATTCATACCAAGAAGTCTGAGAGAGATACAGAAGGTTTAGCTGTTGTTTTTTAATCTCATTAATTTGGTCAATTATGTTTTACCATTTTGAATAACTAACAGTTTCTAGATCCTCAAGTTTTTTCTAAAGCTGTAGCTCTTTTTCAATGTATTGCCTCTTGCAGAATGAGGCTTTATTTATGAAGGTACCTCACATCTGGGATTTTATAGCTTATTTATGGTAATTGAAATTATACAGCAACTGCATTAATTCCTTTATAATATAAATTTTTGAATATAGTGTGATTCAGAGTCCACTTATAAGATTTGAATTTAAAAGATGTTATCATGGTATTGTCTAATTTTATTGCAATCTTACAGTGGCCTGAGAAAAATCTGGGTTCTGTGCTATATTACAGTATCCTAAGAAGTTACTTGAAATTAGAAACAAATACATTCTTGACTAAATTTTGTGACAATGAGAATAATAAGTATATTTTAGCGTTTTGGGTGGTTGTTAAAAGTTGTATATGAGTCATTCAAATCAAAATCAGTGATTAGGTCTAAAATAACTGTTGTGGCATTATGGCTGTATGATTTAGAATTTGTAGTTCTGTCTTTAAAGGGATTTATAACAGAGTTCAAATCCCATCCCCATACCAAGAATGTGGTAACATTTTTTTTTTAAATTTGCTTAAAATATTGTCTGGCTCCATTATAAACTCATGCTGATTGTGGCAAGGGGCATACACATTTAAAAAATATAGGTCTACCATAAGTATCATTTTCAATAATTGTGTAACACCATCTATTTGGATCAACACCAGTATTTTGAATGTGGTCCCGGAAAGAAGATTTATGTATAATATCTACTCCAGATATATTCTGATTATTGCCAGCTGCTTTTCAGCCAATTAATTCAATCTGATTCCACTGATCTGATATAATTTCAATTTCCTGCATGAAATAAATGTCAGCTTTATATTTATAAGTTAAATGCAATAATAGTTGCTCTTTTTAGATTGCTGAATACCATTTATGTTCCTTGATTATATCCACCACATTCAAAAACTTGACAGATAATTAAAATGATACATTTTTACATGATTTACTGGCAGTAGGAGATTTTGATAAGTAAGAATTATTGTTTGGCTGTTCAAGGAAAATATTAAAGTAGAAAGCATAATTTGTCAAAATCTGGTTAGGTATAATATTACAGACAGGGAGAAAATAAAATAAATAGTAAATAAGCATACCATATGCAAGTCTTAACTGCAACCCTTAGGCTTAACCTCAAAAGCCTCTATTTAAGAAGAGAAGGGAGTTTTGCTTAGTGTAAAGGGAGAAACTTAGTGCATGTATACATGTATAAACCCACACAGACTAAGATATGAAATATTGTAAGAAAGAAAAAAAAATAGCATAATTCAAGTGGCAGAACATTTAGCCATTATGTAAAAGGCATCATTGCAGAAACATGCATTTCTCCCAATATGGTAGTATAGTACACAGAGTAAATCATTATACTGTAAAAGACTAACAGTACATTTATAAAGTAAACAACATGTATAATAAATGCAGAGTACAACATATTAATTATTTATAATGAGTATTATGTTAAGGAAAGGACATTAGGCTAACATAAAAGATTTTATACACATAATGAAGTTCACAAGTGTTATGTTACAGAACTTGCTTGAAATGGTGACATATTAAATATTAAGTTTAAGAACTTATTTTAAGTAACCCGAGATCCTGTAGAGATATTTGAGATATTTCCTAAATTTTATGAAAATTTGTATAAAGCAGAAAAGTGGGCAAATCAAGAAAAGCACAAATGGAAAGTATTTATGGAAGACTTAAATATGCCAAGGTCAGAGGTAAATGAGGATTAACAATTAACAGTAAATACAGTAGAATATGAGATAAAAATGGTGATGTATAATCAATATGCAGGAACATCTCCAGGAATAGATGATATTCTGGTGGAAGTTTCGAAGCTAGAAGGGAAAAAAGTGATAAAGATCTGCAAGGCTTTGTTTAACAGTGTTTTAAAAGGAGGGGAAGCAGCACATCCTGGAAAAAAAGGCTGCAGTGCCTTTAATACCTAAAGACAGGAAAGACCCATTAGATCCAGCTTCATACAGGCCCATTTAAACTTTAAAACATGATTATAAAGTGGTTATGTCTATAATGGCTAGATGAATGACAGATGTGTTGCCAAAATTGATAGATATGGATCAATGTGATTTTGTGGAGTACAGGCAAACATTTGACAACATTAATAGAACAATGGTGATCCAGAGAGAAGCAGAATGTAAAAAAATACTACTGTTGTTGTTGGGTCTTGATAAAGAAAAAGCATTCAGAGTAAGCTGGGGTTTGCAGGGCAATTGAAGCATTTGAACTTCCTGATAAAATAATAATGTTAATTAGGAGGATATATATGAGTGATTGGAGGCAAAAATCAAAGTGGGAGGGTTCCTCTCTGATAAGTTGTGTCTGAACAGAGCAACCAGGCAGGGGTGTCCTCTTTTCCTTTGATATTTGTGTTATATTTAGCACCTTTAATTCAAGGATATAATTGGTATGGTATTCAAGAAAAGTTGGCTTAATATGAAGATGATGTTATTTTGTACCTGATGGAACCAGAAAAGGATATTTCAGTATAGTGAAGCATTCTGAGACAGATCCAAGGCTTTCAGGGTATGAAAGTAATGACAATAAAGGCTATAGCAGTAAACTATGTATGCATACATTAATTGTTTCAGCAATACCCATATTTATGATGACATGGTATTTAGGAGTATGTGTTAAAAAGGATTCTGTTATGGCAGTTAAGGATATGTGGAAAGAGACAAATCAAAACATAATACAATAACTGAGAAACTAGAAGCTATTGACTATGGATATAGATAGCAAGCTAGAAACAGTAAACATGTTTTTAGTCCTTTTAGTTTTACACACAGGTCAGGCACATTTTTTGCAACCATAGGAGAAGTTATAGATAGTAATTAATAAAAAATTGAAAGATTATACCCGGGAAGGAAGAGGACAAGACTCAAGTGGGAAAAGTGTATCCTTCCAATACAATAAGGAGGTTTAGGATTACCTGAATTGAAGGAACATTTTACAACTACACAGGTAAGGCTCTTATACATAATATAAGCAGAAAGCTACAATTCAAAATGGAAAGGGATGATGATGAAGCAGGGGGTAATTCAAGAAATAGGGAAAGAGTGGGATTTTAGACACAGATCCTTAAAGAGAATAACAGTTATACAGAATATTATATTCATAAAGTAGCATAAAGTATCCCAAGATCTAAGTCAATGTGACAACAGTGAAATATGATTCTGTTGATACAGATGACTACAATCAGGAGTACAGAGAACAGGCAAAATGTGGCAGAAATTTATTTTAGGAAGCTGGCAAAGGAACCAAGGTATTGAGAATAAATACTTACAATGGGAAAGGTAACAAAATGGGAAGAAGCCAAGAACACATTTGGATTGTAGGCTAGAGACCGCCTTCCCTATCAGACACTGATATCAGAAAAAGGGTGGGGAATCCTGCACTGGTTGAGTTTTTAGTTGAATCTAGAACAGAAGTTGCTATTAGAAAGGAATAATTTGTAGGGCAAATAAAATATTGCAAGATAACTATAGGAATCAATCAGAGGAGGTTGGAAAAGATTGGGAAGAGAGATTAGATAAGCAATTCACAAAGAAACAACAGGAGTACATATGTAAGGCCCCAAATATGCAAGAAAATCCAGAAGATTTAGGATTTTTGCCTGGAAGTGTTTGCATGGGTACTTGTATGCCCCAAGCAGACTCCAAAAAATTATTCCTCAGGTAAGTAACACATGTTGAAGGGGTAATGACGGAGAAAGTGGTATCTGGTTGCATATTTTATTGGAGTGTAATGAGTTGACAGACTTTAAAAATTCCCTACAGACACCTCTGTCAAAAATACTGGACAAGCAGCAAATGTGTGCAACTAAGGATATTATTTTTTGAGCTGGGAGACTGGATCTGAATTGCACAGACATAGTAAGGCCTTGTTAAGTTTAATTCTGCTGCCTGCCAAAAAAGCAATTGCTAGAAAATGGAAATCAAAGTCTAAACCAACCATACATGAAGTAATGAATATTGTAACATAAATAAAAGAACAAGAAGTAGGATCTTTAGAAAAGGGTTGAAGTACATTACATAGAACAAAATGGAAATCATGGGAACAATAAATTCAAAAAATTATTGTGGAAGAAGAATGAGGTTTAAGAGAAGGCAGGAACTGTTCAGTTTATGTACTACTGATGTGATTATATTGCATATACCAATATGTGCTGTATAGTGTTTGTAAATGTGAACTTGTTAATATGGTTTGACTACATTTATATAAATTTAAACTTGCCTGTGTCACAAGTGATAACTCAATAAAGTTGTTTAAACTAAAAATTACTTATTTTAGATATAGCTAAACTACATAACAAGTATATGCAACATTTTACTAAGATTAAAATATAGACATCTATACTAGAAGGAAATCTATTTAAATAGCAGTGTTGCAAGTATTTAGACTGTATTGCTTAAATATACATATGAAATATCAGTTTTAGAAGAGATTAAGGGGGAGAGTTAAAATTTGAGGGAAAATCAGGGGTGTTAATGAAAATACAGACAGGTGAGAGGTATGGACATCATATCCTTAAGAAAATGCATGTTAACATAAAGCCTGTTACTATAACAATTTTCTAATTTTATAAGAGCAACTTTCTAATTTTATTAGAGCAAGATATAAAATCTATCCCTATCTCTGAGCCTCTGTTGCCCTTCATTTTAGGTTTTACTCAGATTTCTTGAGTTCAAAGGTTGAGAGATAGCATACCTATTAATTTTTAGAGAGTTTTATCCACTGTTCACTCTCGCCGTCTCTCTTGCACACATGCACACACACACACGCTTCTGCTTTTATGCATGCAACACCCATACACTCACATATGCAGACAGAAACATAAAAACACACACGTGCACACACGCGCACGTGCTCACACACACACACACACACACACACACACACACACACACACACACACACACACACACACACACACACACAATTTTTTATCCATATGCTTTAATTTTACATTCACTAAACAGCAAAAGTGCTGCTTAGCGAGTGTAAAATGATGGCTTGTTCACTCTCGCTCTTTCTTCCATGCAAGCATACACACACATTTTTCTGATTTTTTTTTTTAATTTTACACTCACTAAGCAGCAAAAGCACTAGTTAATGAGTGTAAAATAATGGTGACTGTTAGATTTGTTACTGTCAGAGCTCCATAATAAGCTGTCATGAAGTGGCAGACTCATTTTTAAACAGGCATTACCTGCACATTAACACCCTGCAGGAAGATGTTCATTCTCCTATCAGAGTGGCAAGGTACAGGTCGCCCACTCTCTAATGCACAGTATAATCCTTCCACCCCACTTTGTAACCCAGTCCATTTTATGTAATCTGAACTCTGAAATTGTCATGTCCCATTCTTTGCAGCATGCCTTGATATGTTCACAGCATCAGCCTCTCCTTTCCATCACTGCTTCTACCTCACTCTTTTTTTTCTACTAACTATGAGCTTTGCACAGAATTATGTTCCAGCTTGGTCTACTTTGTCCTCCTCTTTACTCCTCTTTACTCCACTTACCCTTTTTTACATCCTTGCTGTTAAGAGTTTCTAGACAACATAGTTAATTTTCGTATTGTATTTTTAAAGCCATGCTATTTCTTTGAACAGCTGCTTTGCCTCCTCCTGAAATCTTTTTATAAACATACCGCTAATGGCCTGCCTAACACTGGTAAAGACATCCTGCACAATCCAAGCACTGGCAGAGATATCCTGCGCAATCCAAGGACTCCTACTTTCCTTTGTCATCACATCCATGCTACTTGTGTCATACCTTCACATGTCATTGTATTCTCTGATCCTGGCTTTCCTGTGTTTGCTTACTCTAAGCACCTAAAGCACCTCAGAAAAAATAAAAGTCTACATGTTCCTGTATTGTCCTCAGACATTTTATGCCTGATTATTGTTACCTATATGAATCCAACAACCCCAGACTAGCTAACACTAGAGTAACAGATTCAGAAAAAAATAAGCAACACCAGGCAACAGCAAATGCATGCAAAAGTTCTACTGTTTTCAGACCTCACAATGAAGAGATGACTCATTATGTAGCACAGTGCACTCAGAAATATAAAGATATTGTAAAATAACATCATGTATAAACCACAAATGCTCAAATTGTTCTATTAAACGTAATACTCTGAATGCAGAGTTGAGGTACTGTTTCCCTGTAGATTTTAATGAACTAAACTGGATGTTGCTTAAGTATCTAAACATAATATTAGGGTATAGCTTACCTTATGAAACTTAAAATTCTCAACAGAGTCATATACATTACTCCAGCAAATTCTGTATCCCAGTTTCCTGGTGCATTTAGTAAATTTTAGTCAAACATTAACTTAAATCCCATCATTTTTTTAATGTCATATTAATTTTACTTATTTATTTTCTTATGTCAGTCCTCAAGGGTGAACCTACTAGTTAGCATGACTGCACAAACATATATGTGCTCAGCAACAGCACTGCCTTTGATCTTAAGTCTTAGCTTATGCTCTTTTATTACATTTCACCAAACAGACAAATACAGGCGGGCACACACAGATTTCCTACTATCTTTAAGTTAACTAACTTTTCCTTTCCTGAGGCACTGCTAACCACTACCTCTTGTTTTGTCTATTACAGTAACAGTGAATAACTCTGACTACTGAAAGCATGTCTTTTTGTTTTTGGTTCATTACTACTTATTGTAAAGGACTATGTCAACTCTTGGTATGGTATTTAAATTGTTGCCATACTTTACCTTAGAAAGTCCAGGTTTAACAGTGGTGCCAACATCGGACAGCTTCAGTGTACTTCAGACACCCTAAATGGGTTACTTCACATGTGATTGAAGTGTGCTCAACTTACTACTGTGGTCAGATTTCAGAACACCCCTGTATTCATCTAATGGGCATACTTAACACCTGTAACCCCACTGAAGCAACTGCGCAGTGATGCCATTGACTTGTAGATTTCTAAGCCACATAAAATCTCTGATCAGCTTGTATATGCTATCATAATTCATTGGAAGAGAAACTCACTCCCTTTATTTATACAGTGCTCTGGCACCTCCAGAATTGCCCCACTGACTAAATCACTACCTTGCCATTTTCATGTTTTACTGACAAGGTATAACCTGAAGCACTGCTAGTCACTGGACTGTGATACCCTTCTCATCTTATACCCATAAATCCATGCAGACTCCATAGTGAAGTCATGTGACTCATGAAATCTATTAATAGTATTGGCTGTATTCTTGTGTGTCCTGTTAATGTCATGAAATACAGGCCAACTGACAGTTACATTTATATTGACAATGAAATTACTGTTGTCATACCTGTTAACTCATCTAGCATTTCTCATGTCATTTAGAGTATTCTTTCTATGTCACACTGCATACGATCAAAAAATATAAAAGCTTGCATTACTCTTCATCTGTTATGTCTTATTGCTGGTATTTGCTCTAAGTACTTCTTTAGCGATATATGTATTCTGTTATATATTACATATAACATAATGGATGCATAGCATTTACTGATTCCTTGGGTCATATTTAATTTTTTCTAACATCTGTGATAGACTTAGTACTCTGCCTTACACACATTGCTTTCCGGGATATGATACAACTCGGTCATTACTTTCAACAGAATAAATAGGGTGTCAATGAACTCCTACATTATTCAATGAGTGAGATTCATAAAGTCTTACACCAAGTAATTGAGTTGGCCCAGAGTACAATGACATTGTGGTTATAATGTTTTACACCAAGTGCCTCTGAGATAGCCAAGGGTACAATTGCATTGTGACCATAAAGCCTTACACCAATTAATTCTGAGTTAGCCAAGGATGCAATCACTCTGTGGTCATAAACCCTTACACCCAGTGACTCTGAGTTAGCCCAGGGTACAATTGCACTGTGGTCATAAACCCTTACACTAAGTGACTCTGAGTTAGCCCAGGATACAACTGTATTGTGGTTATAAAACTTAACATCAAGTGACTGAGTTAGTCCAGGGTACAGTCGAATTGTTGTCATAAAGCCTTATACCAAGTGACTCTGAGTTAGCCCAGGGTACAATTCCATTGTGGTTATAAACCTTTACACCAGTGACTCAGATTTAGCCTGGAGCACAGTCGAATTGTGGACATAAATTCTTACATCAATTGAATAACATTTAGCCCAGGATATAATTGCTTTCGGGTCATAAACCCTTATACTAAGTGACTCTGAGTTAGCCCAGGGTACTGTCAAATTGTGGCCATAAAGCTTTACACCAATTGACTCTGAGTTAGCCCAGGGTACAATCGCTTTGTTGTCATAAACCCTTATACCAACTGATTCTGAGTTAGCCCAAGGTACATTCACATTATGATCATAAACCCTTACACCCAGTGACTCAGAGTTAGCCCAGGATGCAATCACTTTATGGTCATAATCCCTTACAATAAGTGCCTCTGAATTAGCCCAGGATACCAACGCTTTCTGGTCATAAACCCTTACACTAAGTGACTCTGAGTTAGCCCAGGGTACAGTCCAACTGTGGCCATAAAGCCATACACCAATTGACTCTGAGTTAGCCCAGGGTACAATCGCTTTGTGGTCATAAACCCTTACACCAACTGATTCTGAGTTGGCCCCGGGTACAATCGCATGATGATCATAAACCCTTAGACCCAGTGACTCTGAGTTAGCCCAGAATGCAATCACTTTTTGGTCATAAACCCTTACATTAAGTGACTCTGAGTTAGCCCAGGGTACAGTCGAATTGTGGCCATAAAACCTTACACCAAGTGACTGAGTTAGCCCAGTGTACAGTTGAATTGTGGTCATAAAGCCTTACACCAAGTGACTCTGAGTTAGCCAAGGATACAATTGCATTGTGGATAGATATTCCATTAATTCATGGCATCCTGAAATAGGCCCATCTCATTGTTCTATAGACAGATAAGGATCTGTCTGTGGTCTACACAACTCAAGTTAAAATAGGAGTTTGCACACTGAAAAGATGGGTGGGAGTGACTGATTTGTGCCAAATGGCCCATCCCTTGGATGAAATAAAGTAGGCTTCTAGTGAGATGACCACCACTATGCTAGTGGAGGATTGTACAGCAATGAAAAGGCCAGCATGGGCCAGGGAAACCACAGCATGTACCTCTCAACTTCTGTTTTTAAAAATTCTGGACAAAGTAAAAAATGGTGGGGATGGGGAACAAAACTCAAAATCTGGAACAGGTATTAAATATTGCACTTATACACTTAGAAAGTTGTTAGAATAACATTGTTTTTATTAACCTGAATTTTCTGAAGTATATGAAATCTAAAAAAGACAAATGTACATCATTATTTAGTGAATTCAATCCATAATGATTTGCTAGGAAACTACAAATTTTACAAGAAACAAGTCAAAAATATGATGCAAAAATGTGGGCATTATGCAGAAATATGAAGAGTTGAGAGCTATTCTCAAGCTGGTTGGTAATGGTAGTCCTCAGAGTACAGGTGGATGCATGAACATGCACAAAGAATTTATAGAACACTCTACAGTGACACAGGTGGTCACATAGGCCACATGTGTTCGTTTTAGGGAACCAATAAAACATCTTTTCAATGCTGAGGTGCTGAGGTGCTGATGAGGGCAGAAACCATCTCCATAGCTTCCAGAATGATGGCCTTTCCAGTCACTTCTTACTTCTGAACTGGGTATGCCTATTAATGGAGAACAACTGTCTCAAGAAAGACAAGGGGGGCCTTAATGAAAAGTATCCTGAGGAAAGGCTGTATAAAATCCACTTAATATAGTTAAATTGCTTTTATTAAGTCTAAGCTATAGTACATTATATTATGGTATATATTCATAGGTCTTCCCTATCAAAAGGACCTCAGATCAGTGAGACAAAGTGGTTTAAAACAACCATTATGGGCGTATGCTTGCATGTGCACACAAAGTCTTGTGATTATCACATATCTGCTGTCAAGTGCTTTAGTTGAGCCATTGGATGTTACACAATTGAAGCAAAGGTTGATAAAAATCTACCCATAAAGAATATGCGTGTTTGCTGATAACTAGTAAAAGAACCTTTTCTCAAAATCAGTGAAAACATGGGTAAGTCTTACTTTAGGGCATATGAAATGCAGATTTTGTACATTACCACAAAGATAATTACAGACATTTATACTACACAGCTATCTTAACTATGTCATTGCTGAGAAGCTCATAGTTTCTTCTGCTTGTCACCTCTTATTATAAGGTCCCCCTCCAGTCCTCTCCATTTTATAGGAGGTAAGCAGGAAGTAAAGCTAGGCTAAAGGTCAGATGTGTGGGCTTATTAGCCAGCAGTAACAAAACAACTTGTTTCTGTTTATAGTTGAGGCCTGCTTTTCCTTTGAAAGGCATCTCCTCATATTTGACATTTAGGATGATAAAATCTTGGGGGTTATAATCTATCAGTCATGGAGTCAGACATATCCAGTAATAATTGTGTCTGAAAAGAGATGAGCAGTTATCTAGAGAGAGAAAAAAATAAACAAGAGAAAGACTGTATATAAATCTGAAACGTGAGAAGGGGAAATATTACAGATGCAAATACAAAAGCCCTAATTAGCATGTCAGTCTGAGTGTAATCTGTCACTCATGCTGGATGGCTGCCTTCTTGACAGAACTAAGACAGAAAGAAAGAACTTTTAATAGGTGTTAATAGCTTCTTCAGAAACCAGATGGAATATCAATGCTGTTTACAAAGACAAAAGGCAACACTGACAATAAAAACAGGAAAAACATTTATAGAATACAAATAACCTCCAAACAGTTCTTCATTTGAAAAATATAATAGACCTAAACTTTTTTGGTGGTTAGGGATAAAAAGCATATTGAGAAGAAATTATCACTTTTTCATACAATATGTTAATACAACACAGCTAACTTCTGAAGCAAAATTATTTTTTAACTGTGAGTGTGAGTGAGTGTGTGTGTGTGTGTGTGTGTGTGTGTGTGTGTGTGTGTGTGTGTGTGTGTGTGTGTGTGTGTGTGTGTAGGTGGGTGTGGGTGTGTGTGTCTGTGTGTGTAGGTGTGTGTGTGTGTGTGTGAGAACATAAGAAATTCAAACTTGTGAAAGTTTGAAATTTAGAAGTATACCCATATATATATATATATACCCATATATATATATATATATATATATATATATATATATATATATATATATATATATATATATATATGTAGTTATATATAGATATATGAACAGGATACATTCAGACTGTTGAACATTATGAATATCAAAAGCAAAGAGATTGATCCAAAAAGAATGACACAAAAAATATCAACCTGCTTTTTTTTTCAGCTGATAATAAGCTAATATATTCTTACCTGAGATCACAATAGAGCAGGACTGGGATTTTGTCCACTGTGGTGCAATCTCAGAGTTGGCATAGCCCCCCCCCCCCCTAAACACACACACATAGAATATGTAGTATTTACTATTTTTTTTTGACAGTTTGTGTGTCGGCCTTTTTCCCTCAGTCTTTTTCTTTTAGACATTCAGTATGTTCAATGTTCTGAATTTATTCCAGGTAAACATATATACATAAATGTATAAGCACAGTTCATCTTGTAAATGTCATAAACACATACACATACATAGACAGATACACACCCACACACATGCGTAAACATTTATTTATTTAGTTATTGATTTACTGACATTTGATTACTGGGAAAGTCCGACTGGGTAGGAGCCCATTTTCAATGGAGACCCAAAAAGAAAAGCTCCAAACTATTACAAAACATTTTAAGAATAATAATTTTACAGTCTTTTAAATAATATAAAAAAACTACAGTTTAAATAATTATAACAAATTAGACATAACATGAAAACATTGGTTAAGAACAGATACAAGTTATATGATAATGATTTAATAGTTAGAGACATTTTAGCCAGTTTAAAGAGAAACTAAAGGTAAGTTAGTATAATGCAAATAGGAATTGCAATCCAAAGTAATATTTGTTTTCGTTTAGGGATATAGTTTATCCAGATGTTGAGCAAGGACAGACACAACTTTGGGAAAGGAAGCCTTTCAGAACAGTTTTGAAGGACAAATGAGGGGTTACTGACCTGATGGACGTATATATATATATATATATATATATATATATATATATATATATATGTGTGTGTGTGTGTGTGTGTCTGTGTGTGTCTGTGTGTGCATGTGTGTGTGTGTGTGTGTGTGTGTGTGTGTGTGTGTGTGTGTGTGTGTGTGTGTGTGTGTAGATATATATCTATATATAGAAAGATATAGATACAGATGTGCACTGCAAGAAAAACACATCCAAGCTACAGTTTTCATTGTGTGATACCTTAAACCTCTTGTAATGGAGGCCCATTGGATATATTCAAATGACCCCTTAAGGACATCAAGTGATTAACTACATGGCTTCTGAACGTCCACAATGTTTTTACTTTTAAAGATTTTTTGGATACCTTCAGGCCAGTAAAACTAAACCCCTTTAACTATGGAAATGCATGTTTCAGCCTTTTTAATGACCTGATTAGCACAGCATAAGTGGATAGTTTGGCTATACTTCAGAAAAGCATGATCTTTAAACCCAGCTGCTGCACATAAAGATTAAGGTTCCTGCAAAATACTTCAACTAACATCCATACCAAAGGGTAAAAAGGTCACACAGACAAACCATTCAGTAAAAAATGCAAGAAAAATTTAGCCATGCTAAAATTTTCAGAGTGATACCTTAAACCTCTTTTTAGTTTTACTTGCAGTTTTTTACTGAATTATTTGTGTGACCTTTTCTCCGTTTGGTTTGGTTTGGTTTGGTGTGTGTGTGTGTGTGTGTGTGTGTGTGTGTGTGTGTGTGTGCGTGCGTGCGTGCGTGCGTGTGTGTGTGTGTGTGTGTGTATCTATATATCTGTATTTATATATCTACTGATACACACACACACACACACACACACACACACACACACACACACACACACACACACACACATATACACACACAACTTGTTTACCAGGTTGTTGCTCTGAACTTATTTTGAATACCTGGGTTCAATACAACTAAAGAACAGAATGTCATTATATGGTTGCGGCTACATAAGGAAACATTTTAATGGAGGCCTATGGGATATATGCAAATGACCCCTTAAGGACATCACGTGTTCAAGTTACATGGCTTCTGAATGTCCACGACCTTTTTACTTTTAAAGCCCTTTTGGTTACATTCAGGATATTTTACAGGCCATGGTCTTAAATTCATTGCTAAGAAATTCATAGTTATACCATCCTGTCTAATTCTCTCTCTTTCAGCTTTTCCTGGTTAGGGGTTGCCACAGCAGATCACCTTGTCCGCTCATGATTGGCAGTGGAGTTTTTACTGTGTCGAGTTGCCAGCCTGGTGCCCAACCTTCCACAGAAGGCACACACACACATGCACTCATGCCTAGAGCCAATTTTAGGGTGTCCAATCCACTTGCAGCATGTATTTGGGGACATCTTGGAACCATTTTGGCTAATTACTTATTGATAATACTCCCCTAAGAGTTGACCCAGTGGTCAGGGATATCGGACCGCCTGTGGACTCTGGACCCAGCTCTGGACCAACTTTCTCACACTCAGGGCCTGGTGCATCCCAATCTTCAAAATCTCAAGCTGACGGCTTGGTTTCTCCAATTCCAGTAATTGCCAGGCAGAATAACTTGTCCTCTCCAGTGCAAAAGATACTTCTGGCTTCCCATAAACTACTCACATAGACAGCAGCCTTACCTTCGACCACCATATGGCCACAGTGGTGAGGAAATCTTTTTATGTTGCACAACTTATAAGTAAGGGCATGGCATCTAGATCCAAAAAGGTCATTATCCCACTGTACTCTGCCCTTATCAGGCTAATCATAGAGTACAATGCTCCCTTCTTTGTGTACTTGACCAGGTATATGTAGCAACTAGAGCAACCCCAGAGGTTCTTTACAAAAAGAATACAAGGCATAACAAACCTGCCTTACACAGAGCTCCTTAACGCCCTTTCCATTTACTCACACTCCTATGGATTGCTGAGGGTGATCTATGCCTGGCTTACAAGGCATCCACAAACCATACACTTATGAATTTTCTGCACATTCATATGTCAAATAGTACCAGAAATACAAGGTCTAAGGACCTGAATTTTGTCTGTGACTTAAATAGAACATGCCGGAAGACAAATACGTGTCCCAGAAACTGCCCTTCAGATGGAACAGGCTTCCCATTCACGTGAAGGTGAGTTTGTCTATTACCCAACTTAAGCTCAACCTACAAAAGTGGATGGGAAACAGGAAATTTACACCAGGCCTGGCACCCATATCCCCTATAAATCTTTGGCCCTCAATGTCCGTTTTGAATATAGGACATCATTTTTTTTGGGGGGGGGGGGACTTGGATGTGCTTACAAAGGCCCCACGGCTCATTAGCCTAGTAAAAATCTATGAATATGTAAAACATTTTGAAGTCTTAGTATATGAACTTCAACACCAAAAAAAATATTTACTTGATTTATTTGTATTTTTGCTCGGCAACATAATGTCATGCTCAGGGAACAATCAATTAATACATTAACCTAGTTTTAGCACTCATTTATATTACAGAAACAGATGGCCACTTTCCATAATTTCTTGAAGCTGTGCTTAAAAGTTATACTTAATTACTTATTTATGCAAGAAACCTTCAGAAACAATAGACACATAAAGCTCAGCAGCTTGACAACTGTGGCACGCATTCAGCATGCAAGGCAAAAAGCAGGCATTGCATGAATTTTAATAGTATATTCCCTAAATAATAAAAGAAAAATTACATGACAGAAAATGGAATAGGTTTTGCAAGGGAAGTACGCAGAATGAACAATTCATGCTTGAGGTATTTGTGCGTTGAGACCGGAGTTAATACCTCTTAAGGAATTACCAAAAGTTAATCTTGTTAAACCCTAAAACCAGTACAAGCCATGTCATAGTAATAGTTTTACTTCATATTAATAGCATACTATTAAAAATTCAGAATACAAATCAAATCAGCATGTTACTTACAGTCTGTGGTGTTCCAGGAACATGTACATAGTCTTACATATTTCCCAGAATTTTCCAATACTTTACATCAGAGGGGCACTACTCAAGGGTCTCAATACTGCTTGGAGATGGTGTGCATGATTGGAGTACATACATGGATAGTGGTTTTGTATTTCTTACATAACCAGATGGTATACATAACTTCAGGCTAAAAGCCATGTAAATAAAAAGTATACCCATTTTTTTCTTCCATTATTCACCTCACATGGATCATTTTCCTCTAGAAATTTCAGTATGTGAAATCCAGTGCAGCAGCTTCAGCATGCAAATGAACTGTTCTCTAACTTTTTCTGGGGGGGGGTGAGGCACCCACTGACTGTGTTTTTAAAAATAATTTAAAACAATTAGAATGATACCCAATTGGGAATGATAAAATCTTAGTGATGAAAAAACATAAAGCTGAAAATAAGCTGAGGCAAAAATATTCCTCAAAAAATCCACACTGGAGTCCCACAATAGTTTTAGAAAATGTAATGGTGCTTCCTAGTACCTCGGCTGAATGCCTTCAAGGATCACATTTTATACCCCATCTTAATTGTCATAATTACCAAATTGCTTTAATCAACAGAACATTCCCTCCAATAAAATGAAATGAGTCACAAAGTGTTAGCCCATAAAAAACACTACAATAATTATACAGCATTTCCAAAAAATAGTGTAAACCATTAAACTATATAGGTATTTACTACTTGGTTCAAACCCTTAGAGTGAAGGGTGCCAAAATTAATTATAAATTTGGTTTCCAACTGTAGTAACATGAACGAAAATAGCTTACTCTACTGCTATGTATTCTTGGGAACCGGCACGCACTTAATCGAGAATATACCAAAAAGTACGAGATGATGGCAATCGTTGAATAAAATCCACTATTTTATTTCAAAAACACACAGTCAGTTAAGCGCTTTCACCTGCTTAGACTTCAGGCTTCCTCAGAACTAACTGCCATTAACTACAAACAAGTTTAAATAACTTTCTTGGCGCCAAATACATTCATAAATTTTAAAGGTATATTGTCTCATAAAATCCTATACAAGTACATCGCACTATTAATAATAGTAACAGAATCATACATCTAATTAATTATTCAATAAAATCATATGTAAATACTTTCGTATATTACATTTTATATAAAAACAAACTACTACCTTAAAAAATATTGTTTCTAACAATTAATACTTGTACAAACTAATACTTGTTGCTTGTGAAAAACTAATACTTATTGCTTATAAATAACTAATACTTGTTGCTTATAAAAACTTAGGCAAGGTGGAAAGATAATATATTCTATATTATATATATATTATTACATAACTACAACTGATAATAAAATTAAATATAAAACTAAATTCATTATTTCATAATAACTATTCCATATAATGGTCATTAGTTTTTATACTTTAATAAGGGTTTTATTGAAATATTATCATTCAATCCAGGGGGTGTGGAGGCATCTGTATATAATTGCCACCACATTTCACGAAAAGATAAAAATCCTTTACAGTCACCCCCCTTAGGGTCCTGTCTAATAATATCTACAATACCAAATATGAACCTATGCTCCTTTCCAAACTTTTTAATATGCCTGCTGAGTGCATTTTTTTCATCACCTTTTTTCATACAATATATGTGGTCATAAATTCTCCTGTTGAAATGCCTTTCAGTCTTTCCAATATAGAAAGCTGGGCATGCACCACATAGTGCAATATAGACCACAAATTTTGTCTTACAATTTCCATATCAGAATTTTATATTGGTTCTGGTGATGTTTTTCAAATTTACTTCGTCTTTTTCAAAAATCAAATAGCAGTAATTACAATTCCCACATCTATATGTATGTGTATTAATATTAACTATTCTACTAGAGTCCCTCTCTAAAATTCTTTTAAGGTTGGGGCCCATTGTATATACAAAAGTTGGTTCCGTACCTACTATATTGGAAATATAAGCATCAGTTTGGATAATATTCCAATTATTTCTTATAATATCCTTGACCTTGATAACATGTGGTCCATATTCCAATATACATGCCCTGTTCAGTTTTTTGGACATCAGGCTGGATGTGTTCCTTAAACTATAATTATGTGAACTTCCATATGCTAAACCCAATAATGGAGTGTATTTTATACCCCATTCCTTCACTACCTGCTTCCTCACTTTCTCCATCATTTTAGTATCATATCCTCTATCCTTAAATAGCGTAGTTATAAAGTCAACTTCATCCAACATAAGTGCATAAGAAGTCATTCTTACAGCTCGTATCAATTGGCCTTTAAAAATGTTTTTCATCATACTTTTAGGATGATTGCTCATAAATTCGAGGTAACTGTTAGGTCAATTGATATGAGCTGTAAGAATGACTTCTTCTTATGCACTTATGTTGGATGAAGTTGACTTTATAACTACGCTATTTAAGGATAGAGGATATGATGATTGCCTCAACAAGTTACTACAATTGGAAACCAAATTTATAATTAATTTTGGCACCTTTCACCCTAAGGGTTTGAATCAAGAAGTAAATACCTATATAGTTTAACAGTTTACATTATTTTTTGGAATTGCTATGTAATTAATGTAGTGTTTTTTTGTGGGCTAACACTTTGTGACTCATTTCATTTTATTGGGGGGGGTGTTCTGTTGAGTAAAGCAATTTAGTAATTATGGCAATTAGGATGGGGTATAAAATGTGATCCTTGAAGTCATTCAGCCGAAGTACCAGGAAGCACCATTAAATTTTCTAAAACTATAGTGGGACTCCAGTGTGGAATTTTTGTTTTTTCATACTGTGTTCATACTTTCATTGTGTTTATCATTAGATCTTAGTGATGACTATGATTTTGTCTTTTGAGAATCATTTGATAGTCTATTTTGTTAAAAAAAAAATACATTTAGAAATAACACCCTTGAGTGAAGTGGGAGGCAAGCCCCTACACCCTCATGTAAGTGTGTTTGTCCCTGCACCCTTTTACTTAATATAACATCTGTCACATAACCTCAGTGAAGTGGTCCTTTGCTGATCAAGGCTCAACTAGTAATAATAATACCTATATTCCCCCTTCATAATTTCATAGGTTCATAGGTTGGTACTAGGCTTTTGGCCCTAGGGCCTATGCAAGCCTAGCCATAACAATTCCCTGGATATTTCTTCCCACAATATTTACTTCTTCAGGTCCCTGTCTAGCAAGGTGACTGACATGATCCCCGGGGTGAATTTCCTATCCCCATCCAATCATCAAGGTTCCTTTTGAAGAGGGCCAATGAGGCGCTCTGCTTGATATGTATGGGCAGTCTATTCCAGAGTATGGGGAGTTGATTGTACTTTCTGTAATTAACAAAGATCGTTATATCTTCACCTTTAACTTCCTCATGATTCCTCACCTGTAAATACAGAATTAGAGTCACAGGTTCATAGTACTAGGCTAGCTGTCTTTCAACATCATTTTAAGCCTAGTCAATTTCTTTTAAAGGTAAGAATCAAACCTTGCACTTTGTGTCTGTACCATCAACACCTTAACCATTATGCCAACCTTTATCTCAAAGCTTAGAGGTAAGCATCTTTTTGTTTTGAGGACAAAGCCTTCAAAATTTGATTTTTTTTATTTAAGTTTAATTTTTCTCAGCATTTTAGATCTGGTAGTTATATGCTTGACAATGGTTTTTCAGGAGAAGATGGTGGAGAGTGCCAAGTTAAAGCATGGTAAATTTATACAGAATAATCTTCAGTGCCCATTCCAGTAGCATAAAGTAAAGTATAACTGAATTCAACATAGCCAAAAGTAGTAGGGAACTTAAAAGAAATAAATATAACGAAAGTTCTGAGGTAGGAATAAACTTTGCTCAAGACGTTGTGATCAACAGCATAACAAATCACTTTCCTCTTATGGCTGTTTTTGTATTCGGAAATTTTGTACTCTGCTATGAAACATACAGAATTATACCCATCAGTTCTTGGTATGAATTCCCAAGAATTATTGATTTCTGTGGCAGTATTTATACCGATAGATATTATCTTGATTATGAAGTAATCAATAAGGTAACAAAAATATGGACGTGTTGGTTACCCTTCAAAATATGAATTACAGATTACCTTTAAATATTTCAGTCAAGAGTCTGTTGTAACAGATAGATACATCAAACTACTGCCTAACAGTTGTAGTTAGCAAGGTTTCTTCAAATGCAGAGGTGCATCCAGTAGTGTGTGTGTGTGTGTGTGTGTGTGTGTGTGTGTGTGTGTGTGTGTGTGTGTGTGTGTGTGTGTGTGTGTGTGTGTATGTCTCAGCTGTGGACTTCGACCAAGGGAGAAATCATATACCTCTGATGTTGTCCTTTTCATTCTTCCTCACTAATGATTTCAGATCTGATCCTCGGATCTGACTTGGTCGCATGCACTAGACTGCGGATCCAGCTATCAAGCTCCTCCCTCTACCCATAATGCTCTATTCCATCCTCAACACCTAAGCTCTCATTTTCCACTATCATGATTAGATGTAGGTTCTGCTCTTGAGCTGCAAGTGATTGTGTTTTGAGTACATTTTTGGATAGTACTATTCCAATTTCATCTCTTACTGCTGTAATCCTTTCCTCCAATTGAGCATTCACTGGCACTGTAGCCTTGTCAAATACCATTATCTACTTAGATATTTGTAACATACCATAGCTGGTTCAGGGTTCAAGAAATGCACTTCTTGTGGGTATAACATCCCCAATTTGGATGCCCACAAAAAGTGCATTTATTGCTTAGGACCTGATCACCTCAATACTGACTGTTTGGTATGCTTGACCTTTAATCTCAGAGCATTAGCCAACAGGTGCAACAAACTGATACTTAGAGGTCTCTTGCCTGCTTCTTCTGGGGCTCAAACCCCCACCAAGCCAGTAAAGTCTGTTTCTTCAGAAACCAAAAAGAGGTCTCCATGGAAGTCTTCTAGAGCTTCTTCGGAGCCAATGAAGATCTGAAAACTTTTTGGATCTGACCATTTTGGATCCTAAACTCAGGAGCCTTCCTTCACATCCTAAATGCCTTTTGTATTATCCATTAGCTCCAATAGTAATTTCTCTACTTCCTTCTACCCTCTCATCAAATCCCAATGCCTCGGATCTGAGATCTAGCTCTACCCACAGGATCCATACTCCATAGTAAAACATTAAGCCAGTGTCTCCTTCCTTGCCAGGCCAAATTTTCCAGACTCAAGAGAAACACTCCAGACCCTCATCCACAGCATCTTCCAGGTCTTCTTGGAGTTTGTCAGAGATGGATGTGGATAGGATGATGTGGAAATTTCTCAGGGCTCAGATCCAGATTCCTGCCAGATCCATCCCTTCCTGGATCCATCCATGTACCTACTAAGTCCATCCTCTCTCTTTCTCTGATCCAACCAGTGGTTTCGGAGTCCCAAGATATGAGATCCCCATGAGATTCGGCATCGGATCTGAGGAAAATTTCTTCCTCTACTATGACATTGCCCCTGATAAGTTCTGCTCTAATACCAGCAGATCAGAGTGGGTCTTGGATCCGAGAATCCTGCATCATATACTGATCCCAGGGATATTGCCAATATCTTGGCAGATCAATTCAGTGCAAACTCCCCCCCCCCATCTCACTCCCTAAAGGGCCCATCTCAATATCAAAAGATTGCCAAATTCCAGTAATAATGGCCACAAAGGTAAAAAATGCACACTGCAAAGCTAAACATACAGCATCCATGGGACCAGACAACATCCCAGGCTGTGTACTACATGAACTACAAAATGAACTGGCACCTCACCTAAGTGTCATGTTTAATCATAGCCTCACCTCAGGCTTCATGCCCACTGAGTGGCGCACAGCTACAGTTATCCCACTCCACAAGGGGGGATCCACCTTGGATCCCGGGAACTACCCCCCATCAGTCTGATGAGTCTGATCTGCAAGGCCATGGAACGAATTATCATGGAACATATAAACAAAGACATTGGCAACCTTCAAACACTGGACCCCATGCAGTTTGGGTTCGTGAAGGGCCGATCTTGTCTCCTGAACCTGATTGACTTCTTTGAATAATTCACCAGAGTCATGGACAAGGGTAAGGTGGTCCACACAGCCCATCTGGACCTTGCCAAGGCCTTCGACACCATCCCCCACTCTGGAATCATAGATAAACTTACTAAGCTGGGCATTATTCCCTACATCACTCAATGGGTTGCCAACTGGCTTACTGACAGAACCCACACTGTAAAAGTAGCTGACTCCAAATCCAGCTCTAGACAAGTGAGATACCTCAGGGTTCAGTCCTGGGACCAGAGAAGTAAATACTGTAGGAAGAAATAGCCAGAGAATTGTTATGGCTAGGCTTGTATAGGACCTAGGACCGATAGCCTAGTACCAACCTATGAACCTAATCAGATCTGAGGGATTGGGTTCAGATCCAGTTTTGCTGAATCCATCCCTTACTTTTGGAGCCTCAGCCCTGGACAGCTCAGATCCAGTTCTCCTCTTGAGGCTCAGATCCTGGGGTAGCCCCGACCTATCTTCCTCAGAGGTGTTGGCTCCAGGGAGGGAGTGGTTTCCACTGGTCCTTTAGCTTTCAAGGTGGAGAAAGGACTTTCTCTCTTCACAGAGAACCATCTTCTTTTGTCTCAGATCCTATTCCCCATTCTGATACCTCTACCAAACATCCCATGGAGGAGGAGGTTCCTTGGAAGAGGATGTGTAAGAGGAGACACATAGACTTGCCCATGGAGTCTCTCACAAAAGACACTGATTTTGATGAGAGAGAGGGAACCCCAGATCACCACCTGATAACATCTTGTTTGGAGATATCTTCAAGATCCTCAAACAGAAGGGTGGCTGGCCTTCCCAGTCTCCTTCTCCTGAAGAATCAGTGTTTCTGGAGCCTTTCAGTTCTAGACTATCTACATCTTGAGTGACAGCCCCAGTGGATAAACTGATTGACTTTGTTTCTGCCAGGGTTTGAAGAAAGTGGACACTGTCTACCCTATTCCCACAAGCCTGGACAAAATTCTGGCTCCTCCTGGTGATAGACCCTACTGAGGCAATGGAGTCCTGGTTAATGCTGTCATGGTGATGGCAGCTGCCAAGAAGGACCCAGCTGAGCAGAGCTCTTCTATCCATCCTCCAAACAGGGAGGCCAGAGCGATGGACAGATTTGGAAAGTGAGTGTTTACCTCAGCTATTTTCACGCTGAGGTCTCTAAAACTACTTGGCACATTTCACTAAGCTACAGAGAGATTTGACTAAGGATTTATCAAATACTCTCGTGGAGTCCATTTCTGTTGAGGAGCTCAAAAAGTCTTCCTCTCAACTGGCCACTCTGCTGTCCATTAAAAATGCATGAATGAGGTTGATCTCCCATGCAGCAGAAAGTACCTCACAAGCAGATAGTTCAGGTATAACAATAAGGCGATATGCCTGGATGCAGCTGTGTGATTTTGCACAGCCCTTTAAGACATCTTTTTTCAATGCCCCCTTTGATGGCATTTCCTTGTTCAGGCCATCAGTTAAGGACATGCTTACCCACAGTAAACAAGAGGAAAAAACTCTGCCATAGGAATCAAGTTTTCTACCCCTCTATGAACCTTCTCTAAAATCCAAGAAAGTGGTAAGAAGATGTGGTTCCAAAAATCTCAGGGACTTTTCCAGGATTCACATGGGGATAATTCCTCCAGAGTCAGAGTTGGACGTTTTAATGGTAGATGTCACCTAGAGGCAGAGGGGGCCTGGACAACCAGGGCTTTAGTAATTCATTTTCCAACAGGGTATATCAGTGCTCCTGAAGTGCTACCCAACTGTCCAACCATGGAGGCAGTCAGGAGTCATTTCTCTTTGTACCTAGATGCCTGAAAAGATATTACAAAAGATTCATGGGTGTTAAAAATTATATCTGGAGGGTATTACATACCATTTTCCCTTCCTCCTCCTACTCAAAAACAAAAACTTCCTGACATTCCACCCAGTCAGAGGAAGGATGGAGCACAAGAAATACAAAAGCTGGTACAGAAAAGAGTCATCCAAGAGGTCTCACCTGACCAAATACGATTTGGAACTTATTCTCTCTTCTTTTTAGTGCCAAAGTAAATAGAGAATCTAACACCCATTTTAGATCTAAGCAAGTTGAACGAGTATGTAAAGAAGGCAAAGTTCCACATGCTGACAGTTCAGTTGATCTTGCCTCTTCTATGCAAGGATAATTGGATGTGCTCTATAAATCTCCAGGATGCTTACTATCACATAAAGAGAGACGGGTGATCCAGGAAAAATCTACACTTTCAGGTAGGAGCCAATCATTACCACATCAGAGTACTGCCCTTTCTTTTGGCTCGGAGCCTATCATTACCACTTCAGAGTACTGCCCTTTCTTTTGGCTGGGAGCCATTCATTACCAGTTCATAGTACTGTCCTTTGAACCCACCACAGCACCCAAGGTGTTTACCAAATGCATGACAGTTGTGGCACCTCACTTGAGACTCAAAGGATTCGAGGTGTTTCGATATGTTAATGATTGGCTCCTCACCACCCCATCCAAGCATCAACTTTTACAAGCCAAGGACTACTTACTCAAGGTTTCCAGCACCTTAGGCTGCTCAATAAACTATGCCAAGTCAAATGTAGTCCAAATACAGACCTAAGAATTCATAAGGACTCTAACTGAGGTGGCTTCTTTACCTCTTCATTGCATCACATCTTTAAGACTTCAAGTTCAGTCTATACTTTCTCAATCTTCTCCTCCAGCAAACTAGTACTACAAGCTCTGGGGTCTATGTTAGCTGCCATACTTCTGGTCTCTTTAGTATGCTTCTTTATGCACATCCTTCAATGGACCTTGGCCATACAGCAGTCCATTCTTTATCAGCCCCTTTCATTTCCCATAAGACTCACTACAATCTGCAAACATCATATTTGTTGGAGGATTCAGTCAGAGAATCTTTTTTTCTGGGCAGACCTTCAAATCCTTCCATCCTCATTTACCTCACTGACCACAGATGCTTCCCAACTGGGGTGGGGGACATTTCTTTGCAAAAATGGTCCAAGGTATGTGGTCCCATTAGAGACCAAGTTGCATATCAATGTCCTAAAGATGAGAGCATTCCTTTTAGCACTGCAAGCATTTCAAGATATTCTCCCTCTAGGACTATTGCAATTCAAACAGACAACATGTCAGGGGCCTGATACATCAACAAGCAAGGAGGAACCTGATCTTATCCTCTATGCATAGAGGCCATGAGGATTTGTGAAAGGGTAGTCACTTCACCCCACTTTTCATTAGAATGCACATCTCAGGGGAAACCAACGCACTAGCAGACAAGGTCAGCAGATCCATTCTGATGCCTCACGAGTGGTCTCTCAATCAATCGGTAGCAAATATGATCTTCATCTGCTGGAGCTAACCTTGCTGCAACCTATTTGCCTCACCCCTCAGCAACTAGTGCAGCAAATACTTCACTCTGATCCTTCCTCTGCGGGAGTCACCAAGAGATGCTCTGATTCATGATAGGCCCCCGGGTCTCCTTTATGCCTACCATTCCCTTTCTCTGATTCCAAAGTTCTTACAGAAAGCAAGCAGGCTGAAGAACTCAGTTATCCTCAATGCCCCCTTCAGGCTTTGGCTGGTATGGTTCCCCTTCCTACGGTCTCACTTGTAATATCCTCCATGGATACTGGAACCCACTCAGAATCTCCCCTCTCACCCATCAAGAATTCAACATCCCAACCTACAAGCCCTCAAGCTAACCACATTGTTTCTCCACTTCCAGTAATAGTTAGACAGTCCAGGCTTTCTTCCCCATTTTGGGATATTATCTTGGCTTCCCAGAAAGCTTCTACCAAAAAAGTCTACAAAAGCAAATAGAAAAGATTTTCTATTTGTTCCTCTAACCAGAATATCAACCCTTTTTCAGCACCAACTTTGGCCATATTTTTTAAAGAAGGAGCTAGTTTCTCTATGATTAAACTTCAGTTGGCAGCAATTTCAAATTTCCATTCTGGTAACAAATCTTTTTTTCTCTGGCTTCATTCAGATTGTGTAAGGCCTTCATGAAAGGCATTTTTCTCCTCAGACCACTGATAAATGACCCTTCTCCTCCTTGGGACCCTACTGTGTTCCTTCAAGGTTTAATTCAGGCACCTTTTGAACTGGTAGACTAATGTGATATGAAATATCCTTCTTGGAAAATGATTTTTTTAGTAGCTATTACTTCAGCTAAAAGAATTTCTGCGCTCCAGGCCCTATTGGCGAAGCCTCCTTATACTGTTTTCCATAAAGAGACAGGGTGTGTCTGCAGACCAACCCTTGCTTTTTTCCTAAGGTGGCATCTGAAAATAACATCAATCAGTACATACAATTGCCAGTCTTCTTTCCAAAATTTACGAATAAGGGAGAATACATGCTTCATCTCCTTGATGCACACAGAAAGCTACATTTTTATCATCACAGAACAAAACAGTTCAGGAAGTTTGATCAACTATTTGTATCCTTTTCCCCAAATCACTTGGGCCAGGCAGTATCTGCAGTTACTCTAGCCAAATGGATTACAGATTGCATTTCATTGATTTATTCTCAAAAAGGACTACATTTACCACAACCTCCTTGGGCTCATTCCACTCACTCCATGTCTACTTCATCTGCTTTTTGGTCAAGGACTTCCATAGATAACATTTGTGCTGCAGCTACTTGGTCAAAGATTCATACCTTTGTTACATATTACAAGTTGTACATCATTTCTAGAAGGTGAGTTCTTTTGGTTCAGTGGTGCTATGTGAGGGCCTCCCAAGGGTTACACAGCTGGGTACTCCATTTCATTGGTGAGGAAGAATGAAAAGGACATCAGATTTATTAGTTATATACTCACCATAACTTGGCATCTGTGTTGTCCATTCTCAGTCTTCCTCACCTTCCCTCCCGTCCTTCACCCATCCATGTTACTACTGGAAGTACCTGTTAGATTGCATTGAAACTATTCAAGTTTGAGTGTTGAGCCCATAAAATGGAAGATTATGGAGCAAACTTAATCTGAAGTGGTGGGGGTGGAATAGAGCATTATGGGTAGAGGGAGGAGCTTGACAGCTGGACCTTAAGTCAGTTACTGTATGTGGCCGAGTCAGATATGAGGCTTGGATATATATGAACCCATTGATGAGGAATAATAAAAATGGACAACAAAGATGCAAAGTTATAGTGAGTACATAACTAACAATTCTGTGAAAAAGGAATATTTGAAGATAATCTAAGCTCTCCAAAGATTCAACTCCATGGAAATAGAAGAAAATTCAACAGTGGATACATACCACAGATCTTTAAAGTTCTTACAAAGAGTCGGTGCAAAAAAGAGTAAGATTTTCAAGCAGAGCTTGGGATTATAACCCTATAACAGAATAATAACCAACAAGAGTGTTGGTAGCAATGCAATTGTAGATGATATATCAAAATAGGGGACTGGGTAGTGCTGTAACTAATAGGATGTGCCTTCTTCCCAAGCTATGTGTCTTGGGTTGTCTTAAGAAAATTCACTTAAAAATCTAGAATGGGGGTTAGAATTCGGGGAAATTGTACAAAATATGTATTTCTTTTTACAGCAAAGATGCAGAAGAGATGTTAAATGGGAAAAAGTATATAAACACAGTATAAAACCTGAAATCATTTTTCCAGTTATGATGCAACAAATATTTAAATGTGGTAAGCTTTACAGCACAACTGTTTTTTTTTTCTTGTAGAAATGCATTCAAAACTTGATAAAGTGAAATTTTCCACACATTCATGCACACGCACAAATACACATAAAACACAGTAGCGGTGATTAAAGATCCTCATACTGCTACTTCCTGTTGAAAACACTGCAACTTTATTTGGGTTTCAAACATATTTGCCTGTTTGGAGAAATACAGTCAAACAGTTTTAGCTATGATTCAAATAGATGAATTTAGTCTTTGTACCATTTTAAGCAAAAACCTAGATCACAAACAGCTGAATGTATTTTGCAAATGTGGCTGGCTAGCTACAATGTTAGTCTGGTAGAAAACTACTAAGATGGTCTGCATAAAGGAAGTCTTGAACTATAAGAAAATTGAATGTTCCTTCAAAAATAAAAAAAAAAAGACATGAGCCCAAAACTGAAACCTATGGCATAGCTGAAACAATATTTCCTAGTATAGAGTCGCTTAAAATTTGCCAGTCTCTTGTCAGTATAAGTAGTTGACAGAGTAACTCTTTGAACCTTATGCACTGAAAACATATAAGACCACAATAGTGGTTTACTGACCTGAATGTTTGCTTGAAGTAAGGAGACACTGCTTTAATTAACCAGAGCTGACATTTTAAGTATGCAGACTGAAACAGATGGCCTGCCTGAAACGCATGCTGCAGTCTTGGCATGGTTTCAGGTTTGTTGTTAAAATTTAGGAACCTGATGTAAAATCATGCCTCAAATATTTCAGCAAGTGAAAACACAGTTATAGCTGCCCTACAGTCAAGGAATTATTTTATGAAAGAGTTTGAGGAGTGGGAAGATGTCTATTGATTTTAGGAGACAGGAATAAATCTATAAGGCAGTAACAGACTGGAACCCTGAGCAAGGGACTTAGTGGTATACCACGAGGACAGCTTTAAGAACAGAGAATGTAACAGACACGGTTGATGAGGCAAGAAAATGACTGGTGAAGCAACAGTGAAAATGTGTCACTAGAACAGTGCTAACATCTTAGGATGAGACAATGAGAAATAGAAATCTCAGCACAAATATGTGGGCACTGTGGAGCTAAGGCATGGTGATGAAATTGAATAAGGCAAAGGTGCCAAAAGTAACCTAGAAAGGCATTTGTAATTACCTACGTGGAAAGTTACAGATTACCTGGGAGACTTAAGAAAGAGAAGGTCAACTTTTGGGAGGAGTTTTTGAGAGTTTTAATTTCCAACCATATTTTTCTAGGTAGGGTCTCAGGGTGGTGTGCAACAGTTATCGCTATTGCATCACATTACTTGCGTTGCATTTTGAAATCCTATGTTGGATATCTTCTCTGTAGAATTTATTTTTCATGCTCATATCCATAGGTCCATTGAAGGTTACTAGGCTACCAGCCCTAGAGCCCTTACAAACTCTGCCATATTTATTCTGAATTGCCCCGGTTGTTGGTGGTTAGGTGTGTGAAGTTCACAGATGGTAGTTAATACTGTTTTTTTTCTTGTCCAGGAGGGACATAGGCATCATCCCATGAGTGAATTTGCAGTCACCCATCCACTTATCTAGGTTGCGTTTGAAGAAGGTCAGGGAGGGGCTTTGTTTCATGTGCACTAG
Source organism: Protopterus annectens (assembly GCF_019279795.1). Classification (NCBI taxonomy): domain Eukaryota; kingdom Metazoa; phylum Chordata; order Ceratodontiformes; family Protopteridae; genus Protopterus; species Protopterus annectens. The sequence goes on along the minus strand of NC_056738.1, from coordinate 269,773,696 downwards.
AAGCTTGTCCCAGACATGTGGCAGTCTCAAAGAGATTATAGATATCTCTCCAGCATGTCCTGTTCATGTCAGAGGCTAGGTTAAGATCCCGGGAGCTAGTAACCCTCATGCAGTTAGATTTATGAATGTATACCATTTCCATCAGGGCTGGGTTAGAGACTACCTTGTAGGCCAGGCACAGGTCACCTCTTAGTAACTTATAGAGAGACAGAGTACAGTGACAGGGCTTTCAGTCTTTCCACATAAGACTTGTTTTGTGCACCCTGAAATTGCCTGGTGAGAAACCTCTGTGGGCTCTCCAGTTGTTGCAGGTATCTGGTGAGGTACATGCAAAAGGGAGCATTGTGCTCAATTCTTGGTCTGATGAGTGCCAAGTATAATGAAATGATAACATCCTTAGATCTAGATGCAATAACTTTACTTATGAGATGAGCCACATAGAAGGATTTTCTTACTACTGTGGATACACGGTGGTCAAAGTTAAGACTGCTATCAACCTGAGCACCCAGATCGCATACCACTGGTTCTACACTTAGTATGATGGTATCTATAATGTAATTATCAGGGATGTCAGCTATCTCAAAAGGAAGTAATGATGCATCTTTTTGCATTTAGCTTTAAATCAGTGGCTTTGGTATCAATCATTTGTCTGCAGTATACTAACATGATTGAGAGACTGATTGCTTCCAGTTGGAAATCGTCAGGGAACTTGGTCAGTCACAGGCCATCCAAGTTTGTCTGGACTTCTGATAAATAAATTCCAAATATTCAGGGGGCCCAGCACAGAACCCAGTGGTATGCCACTGGTGACTCTTCTTTTGCTAAAGGTGAAGTCAACCACTTTGACGGTATGCTCCCTGTCCATGAGCCAGTTTGGCTACCCATCTGGTAATGCTGGGGTTAATTCCCACTTAGGAACATTTCTCTGTAATACTGGAGTGGGGGGGTTGTGTCACATGTCTTGGCTAGGTCAAGATAGATGGTATGCACTATCTTTCCTTTGTCCAAGGCCTTAGTGACTTTCTAGAAAAAGTCAACCATGTTTAACAGGCATGATCTACCTTTTACAAATCTGAACTGGGTTGGGTCATAGTTTGGAGATTACCTAGATCCTTGTTATTAAAGTCTCTTTTGCTTTTTTAAATTTCTTCAAATGTTTTGGGTTTCTAATACCATGATGGGAATGGACCCCATTCCTAAATCAAAGTACAATTAAATTTCATGGAATTAGTATTGTGTCAATCTTTGATGTTAGCCAAGAGTGCTCTTTACAGCACCAGCAAAGGTTCATAATGATTCTTTCTATGGCCTTTCAGATGAAGCTAGTCAAACTAAAATTCCTTGGGTTGGTTGATGGTCCCCCTTTGTGGAGAGCAATTACCCTGCAATTGCTGCCCTCAATTCTGTTAGAGCATAGCTAGTTCACAGTCTGTGGTTAAACAGGGATCCAAGTAAGTCTGCTAGGTCTTGTTTAAGTTGTTTAAAAGGCAATGTGGGATATTGTCTGGTTCCACTGATGCCATGTTTATGACCTCAGAGAGCACTGAGATGACCTGCTTTCCTGAGATAATAGGCTGAGGGGTGGTAGCAGGTATACTTTAGAGGATGACTTGAGGAGACAACAGGGGGGTGAAATTTGCTCCAAATCTGTTGGCTATCAGGTTGACTATTACCTCCAGTTGAGTATGGGTGGTGCCATCCACAACCAGTCCAGCACATAGCTGGGTATTCCCTTTTAGATTTTGGACACAGTTAAAGAATGCCTTGTGATTATCCTTAGCTAGGGAGGCTACTTTTGCTTTGTAATTAGCTGTGGAGGACTCAGCAACATCTCTGATTTGCTTGTTTAAGCTAGAGAGGTATTTCTTCCTCTGCTGAGTCATTTCTCTCTAGCTCTTGGACATTAGTTTATTTCTCTTGTTGAATAGCCTGTTTATGTTAGGGGTCCACCAGTGTGGCTTGTTTTTTTGGCAATGTAGATTATGTCTGAACCTCTTGTTTTTTTTCCTGCATCCAAACAAATGTACACAGGTAAACTGGAAACACTCTAAACTGCCAACAGAAATGAGTGAGTTACATCCATAGAGGGGTTCCCACTGTTATTCCAAGGACCACATTTATGATTCATTGAACAGCAGAAGGTAAAGTGCAAAACAGAAAAATATATACAAAGTTTGTAACTGGTATCTCGGAGTATTCCCCTTAATCCAAAGTACAGTGATTTTGGATTCAGTATATACAAGTCATAGAAGTTTGAGGGTGAGGAAAGGTAAAACCTGGCTGCCAAATAAATAAATAAATAAAATAAACAGGTAACACTGAGTCTAACTGTTCATTTTTTCTCGTTTAACTGGCAGTTTACTGTTCAATGGGTCTTACAAAATTAGGTCTCACCCTCATGATGGGGAGCTCTCTCTTAATATGTGCACATCCTGTGATGTCATGCTGTAACAATGAAGCCTCACCTGGACTGATTCTTGCCTTACACTTATTGTTTTGCTCAACTAGGATCCAATTCCCAAGCAGTCCAGAATAGGATAAACTATGTATTGGAAAATTAAAAATAACATTTCTAAGCTGGCTAAATAAGACCTTTTGTGTTATCTTAAAGTAGTTGGAGTTAACTGTTTAAACTGCAGTTACCATGTATCAGAGAAGATTCCGAAATAGCAAATGATCACTAGGGCAGCCAGTAGGTTTCATTTGCTTCCATGCAGTAATGCTTTTGTAGATCTGTGAATCTTGCTTGACACATTATAAGATATTTTAGATAACATTCTACATTTAATTCTTCCACTGATAAGAAAGATGGTATTTTAGATGTCCAGCTGAGTAAAACTGATCATTTTGAAGTCCACTTAATGAGTGAAGAAAAAGAGACCAATGAATCCAGTCAATTTATTTCGATTTACTTATTTCATATGTAAACTACACCATTTGATCTCCTTTCAGTCATGGACTAGTTATCAAAATAATGCAAACAGCAATGAGCAACAAAAACAGTTGTTGTGTCTTTCGGCTTTTCCCGGTTAGGGGTCACCACAGCGGAACTCTGGTCCGTTAATGATTGGCAGTTGATTTTTACATGCTGAGTTGCCAGCCCTAACGCACAACCTTCAACGAAGGTACGCCCATTCATGCATGTCTCCACAGAAGACGCTGTAGCTGAGAATCGAATGGGACAACGTCTTGCTGTGAGGTGACAACACTACTACAGCACCACCACCGCAACAAAAACAGTATAATAAAGAAAAGGTTAAAGGCCATCTTAATACAGCAAGCTACTTGAATGTTAAATATGCCAAATGTGTCACATGCATATCAGGGATAGAAAAGAAATGAGAACTAGTGCTGAATTATGCACAGCTGCATTTTACTTTTTTTCTACAGGAATATCTTAAACTATTTTGAAAAAACCTAATAGAGAAGGCAGCTGTCTATATGCGCTTAGAAAGGAGTGCCATCACAATGGGCCTTTATTTGAAGCAGCACTAGATGTACATGAAGGAATAATGAAGAACTGCCAACTGATGCAGAGTGATGATCCAAGAGTCTTTGGTGAGTGCTTCATTGTTACAGCATGGCAAGGTGATCTACAGCAGTCAAAATGTATTAGCTTGAAAAAAGTCCAAATGAATATGGTGACCTTAAGGGAGATGGCAAACCAAACATCTGCTTTCTTATAGGTTCATAGGTAAGTATTAGGCTAGCTACCACCAACCATCTGCTTTCTTATAGGTTCATAGGTAAGTATTAGGCTAGCTACCACCAACCATCTGCTTTCTTATAGGTTCATAGGTAAGTATTAGGCTAGCTACCACCAACCATCTGCTTTCTTATAGGTTCATAGGTAAGTATTAGGCTAGCTACCATCAACCATCTGCTTTCTTATAGGTTCATAGGTAAGTATTAGGCTAGCTACCACCAACCATCTGCTTTCTTATAGGTTCATAGGTAAGTATTAGGCTAGCTACCACCAACCATCTGCTTTCTTATAGGTTCATAGGTAAATATTAGGCTAGCTACCCTTCAGGCCATTTTAAACCTGGCCAATTTCCCTTTCTGAGCTCAAAATAACCTATCCTATTTGGCTCTAGACTGGCCTTAAATATCCCATGGATGATAATATTACTCCTAATGTGAGTAAGTGGGATCATACCATAGATAATTTGAGGGGACCTATGCGTGGGATAAAGCATTCAGAAGCTGCCTCTCTCCATTAGTAGCACGGGGGCAGTCCTGGGGTAAATTTTCTGTTTCCCACCCATAGATCTCAGTTTCTCTTGAATATGGACAGGGACGAAATTTGTTTTACATCGTTGGGGATTCTGTTCCACAGCACCTGTATCCTCTGTGAGTTATACCTGCCCCTCCAAACCATTCTGTTGATGTTCCAGGAGAAGTTTATATTCCTAGACCAAGTATTTCTGATGACATTTGGCTTGCTGATATGCAGTAAATCCATCAGTAATGGGTCAGAGGATCCCTTCTATGCCAGGCACAGATCATCTCTTAGCAGTCTGTAAGGATGCAGAGTAAAGTGACAGGGCTTTGACTCTGTCCATGTAGGACATGTTGTTTAGGCCTTGAATCCTTTTAGTAAGGTATCTCTGTAGGCATTCCAGTTGTTACATGTGTCTGGACAGATACATGCCAAAAAAGGGCATTATATTCAGTGACTGACTTAATAAGGGCGGAGTAAAGGGTGGCAATGATATCCCTAGACCTAAACCCAATCCCTTTGTTTATAAGCTGTGCAATATACAAGGGCTTTCCTATAGCAATTGGCACATGTTGATCAAAAGTTAAGCCACTGTCCACATAGGTTCCCAAATCCTGAACAACTGGGTCAACACTCAGTGGCATATTGTTAATGTGGTATTTTCCTGGTGTAGATGATTTCCCAAAGGATACAATAATGCATTTTTTGGCATTTACTTTCAGATCATGATTTTGGCACCAGTTATTTATTGGGGACAAACCTTCCTGTAGGATGGCTAAGTCATTTGGGGATTCAGTGACTGCCCCTAGTCTGCCATAATGTATAAACTTATAGTCAACCAGTGCCCTTTGGTATTGGCTTTTGCTTCAAAAAAGTTGATGCCACACAGGAGAGGTCCCACAGAACCATGTTGGACTTCATTGGTAACTGGTCTGTTTGTGCAGGTAACTAAGCCTATTTTGATTATTTGCTTCCTCTTTGTGAGCCAGCAGGCACCATTAGGGGTTTGCTCCCAGTTTATTTAGGTTTTCTATTATGACTAAGTGGGAAATTGTGTCAAAAGCTTTGAGCAGGTCGAGGTATGTGGTGTGTATCATTTTGCCTTCATCCATTTCTTTGCTGACATTTTTATAAAAAATCCACCGGGCTAAGTAAGCATGAACTGCACTTGATAAATCCAAGCTGAGATGGGCCCAGTGTTTGGAAGTTCCTTATATCCTGATTGGTTAATTCCAAGCTAAATCTTTTGATGGTTTTGCATACGAGGCTGGTAAGACATATGCATCTGTAATTGCCTAAATCTGTGGAAGGTCCTCCCTTATGCATAGGAATGACAGTGGTACAAAGCCTGTATGGAGGCTGATATTGAACAGTGTTGTTAGGGGTGTGGCTAAACCATGCTTCATGCTATTTAAGATGCATCCTGGGAAATTATCAGGATCTAGCGATGAGCTTTTGATAGCACTTTTAGGACTTGGTCTTGTGTAAAAGCTGGAGCTGAGCCAGTTTCAGGTGTATCTTAAGGGAGAGATACAGGGCAGAGAGGAGTTAAGTTAGGGTTAATTTATCATCCAGTAGGTTCACTGTATCTTCAGCCTCAGTGTAGGTAACATCATTCCCACTTAGCTCAGTGCATTGCTGCATTCTGCTTCTGAGATTACGAACATAACTAAAAAGTACCCTGTGACTCTCTTTGGCGTGGGTATCTATTTTAGCTTCAAACTTGGCTTTGGTAGATTTTATTATGCTCCTGAGTTTGTTTATTTCAGTGACAAGGCCTCTAACATGTTGGGAATTATTCTTCTAACTTTTGGTCAAATTTTTTCCCTTTTATTATAAAACTTATTGATATTATGGTTCCAGCATGTAAGTTTGTTTCTGGGGTTTGTCCTGCACTTGTTCCTATGGGTACATCTATATCTATGCAGCTGTTTACATGTTGGTATAATGTGGTGGTGTACATTTCTGCATATTCAGTGGAGTTAACTGGATTTATTGGAGAGCTGAAACTTGTCAATCTATCACTTAAGAGAAGGTGGTTTGTCTTAAATAAATTTCTAAAGGTACATTGGGTGGGAAGGGATCTCTGGTTTCAATTTTATTTCAAAGGAGACTGCATAATGGTCAGACCTAACAAGTGATGAAGATACGCAAGAGTCTGTATGGTTAGACATTGATGCTGTCTTCAGTTTGGTCTTGTGATAAATCTGCCGGTTTTATTTTGTGTACTTTAAAGCCTTCAAAGCTTGTTTGAAGGGGAAGAAAAAATGACATTTAAAGCATATTCCAAGGGAAGATGAAGTACCTCATTTGTACTTGCCCTTTTTGCCTCTATTGTCAAGCAATTATTAATACCACAAGCAGGGTAATGGTGCTATTTACCTTCCACTCTACTAACATTAGTAATGAACTTTGAAGCTGGACCCAGCACATTTCCTAGGTATTTATAAGTTTAGACAACATTCAGTGGTCTTTTTCAGAGGCACCATTTTTCTTTTAGCATGCTAGGACATTTCTGATAGTCAAAAAGCTTTATTTGGTCTTAGCCATATTGGTTCATGGCAAAACTGACGATGATTTAGTCTGTGATTTTTTAGTGGTGCATTCCCTGATGCCTAGAGGATCATGCCATCTGCGCAGAGGAAATGCTTCTGTTCTGGAGGGTTTATGTGAAAGGAGTGCTGTAAAGGTAAACAATAAAGGTTCAGGGTCTGAGCACTGAGGAACTCTAGACATTATCAGTTAATGTCAGCAGTAATTTTGTTCAATAACTACTCAAAGCATCACTTTCATAAACAGTCAAATAACCTAATTATGGGTAACTGAGCTGATACTATTCTAGGCCTGATAAAGCAAAGTATAGAATACATGTCAGAATTCTGTGTCTTAATAGTAGAGAGTGCTTGACTGAGTTGAAGGCCATTAAGAGCTCATTAAAGGTAGCTCTAGTAAGTTCACCTACGCCCATAACATGAAACAGGTTGCGTACAAGCTATAATAACTCAGTGGTGGTACCATACCCAGTGTAACCAAAAATAATGACGTGATATTTTTTATCATTACGTGACTATTTAGCTATGGTAGGGCAAAAGCATGTAATGTGTTTGAGAAGACTTGAATATTACGGCACCTCCACAGTGTGCTGTAATAATCCAGTCCAATGCAGTATGATTACCCGTTAGACAATTCAGGTAGGTAAAGTGTTGTACCTGTTGATGCAGTCAACGACCTGGGAGGTTATCTATAAGGGTATTAGTGGAATTCTTATCCCATTGTAAGTTGAAGTGTCTTACAATTGTACAATTATTCTTAATATTATATTAATCTAATATTTACCAGGAGAATTCCAAAAATGTTGGGAGAGGAGAAAAATGGACTATAAACAAATGTGATAGTTGTGCCCACCTAGAACTGATCAAACCACTAGCCATTTAAGGTAGAGGGCTTCAGGCCAGGACATACACTCATGAGATCAGCCTTGTGTGACTTCTTTACCACAATTAGTGTACCACCATTGTATGTGATTTTCTTTTTGTCACTTCAATAAAACTGAAAATACTCAAGGAGCCAGTTTGAACTATGGGGGGGGGGGGTAAATCAGGCCTCAGTTGATCTGTTTTTCTACATAAGTTGCAAGATTTAAGTTACCAATACACCACGTAAAAATAGTCAAAATCCCATTTGTCGACCCTTGTTAAGTTTCCCTAGGAACAGAAAATTGGGTAAAATATGCGTAAAACTGGCTATTGCACTGTAAGCCTAGTAATCTTCTATGAACCTATGTAAAAATGGAGTCATATAGGAAAATGAAGAAAGAGAAGTAGACGACTGACTGACTGACTGATCTGCAGTTTAGTTACCAGGTAGGTGAGCTGGTTTGACTCAATTCAATCATGACCCTGGTACTTACAACAGTATAGCACTGAAGGGTCAATTCAAACAATGATAATACTAAAAGTAGATAATATATACAAAGGGAAAATGGGAAATACTTAAACATAACTATTAACATTAGTAGAACTTTAGAAGTTAAGGAAGCAGTCAAGAGTGAGCCCAGGTACTTCTGCTGTGTAATATTAAGGCTAGCATTTTCCTTAATGTCTTTAAGGTTTAGTGGTGGGCAGATAGTAAGTTTATATGGGATTGAGAATAACATAACATTAGTTTTCTCTGAGTTCATTACAAGTTTGTTGTTATGAAGCCATTTACATAATTCTAAAAAGCCTATTTGAAGACTAGAAGGAAGGGTGTGATGAGTTTTGCTAGAGTCATCCACATGTATATCACCGCATACATTATAATATTAAGGCTGGGCAACAAGTAATGCCACAACATATCCTTGTTCTGCCCGTTCTGGTTTATTCATATACACAACATGCAAGGGCTAGGAATGACTGTGGAAAACTAAGGCTAAGTGGCTAGTGATTCTTACAGATCAATAGCCTAGTAAGTACCTGTGAACTTATATGCACACATCTGAGATGCATACAAGCACAAGATGGCTGGAGTGATACGAAATAAGCCTGTGGTGTAGGAATTGGAAGGATTTGTAGGTTAGAACTAAGGACTAGGCTATAACAACTAATTTAAACATTGTGGTCCAGTGTGACCTCTTTGCTGCAAATCCCTTCCACGTGTAAACATCACCACTATTGTCAGTCCACATAAAAATGCATAATGACTATACTTCAAAATTCGTCTGCACTGCATTTCAGCAGACTCAAATTATTCCTTCCTGGTGTCCTCGATCAATCAGTTGCACCATAGGTTTGCCCTTTCTAACATAATGTTCTCCTCCTGAGCAGAATGTCTCACTCTACTCCATTGACCCAAATGGATCTCGCATTCCAGTACTATAACATGCCATTTCTAAATGTACCAGTTTCTAAGGGATAATATACCTGTCATACTGCCTGTTATAAGTAACAGTTTTCTTATATTTTGTTTAATTATCTGAGAAAAATATCTAGAAATCTATCAGTATTAAATGGAAAATTATTTTATGTCACAGCTCTACATCACAGCTAACAACAGCATGCCATCTTTTTGCTCTAATGGAAATATAAAATAAAGGCACTTTTTCATTTAATGGTTCTGATTTTACTTTGTGCTTGTATCTTGCACCATCATTTACCAGTACCCTGAATGTCTGGCTGTTTTGCACTTGTAAACTATCTGGTTAAACCCTCCAAATGAATAATCTAAGACTACAGTAAATAGATAATATGCTGAGATGAATAAAGTCATAAATATGTACAAACATGATAATCATACTAGTTAAACATTTTGCCTCATCAGACTGAGCATTATCTTATTTTATATGATTTTCTGTACAGCTGGCCTCATTATTCGTTCATGAACAACTAAACAGACAGCAGTGTCTTGCTTCCTTTGCATTCATAGCCTGCATTATTTGCAGTGTCTGGTTCAGTTCTGTTTATTGCATGTCATCCCTTTCCATGTGCTGCCTGTCTTCTCTACACTTTTGTCATTTTATCAAACCTCCAACTTTACAGACCCTGTTTCTGTCATAGTTACAAGTACATTTTTCAGTGCTGCTGTTGTCTCCCAGACCTCTTGTGGTTTTATTCCTCTTATTCTTATTTTTCCATGTTTTGCACTAGAAAAGAAACTCCAGTTAGGTTTACTTAGAAAATAAATGTCAAACACAAAATGCACACTAAACCAGTTTAATTGGCACTGTATCTCCATTAAAGAATAATTAAAATAAAAGCAGTGCTATAATTAAATCTAGGTTATGATCTATTTCAAGTGGCATTATCTATTATTACTCCAGAGCAACAAATTATCATGACCTTTAGATAGGATATAAGGACCAAACAGGGAGATAGTGTTAACAAAATAATATAGTTTTCTAAGAATCAGGGACACATTTCTAAATATGAATATATATGGTAAAGTGAGCCTAAAGTAGAATATCTTTGTAAGGTTATCTTTTTTAATGATGTGAGTGTGTCCCCTTTTTACATCGGGAATTGTCAATGCAAATAAAATCCTTTCCATTTGACTGCAATCTTGTCTTGAACTTCCCTTCGCTTGCCATGTATGTGATAACGGGGTCTCGACAACATAGTGCATGATTACCAACATGTTTTTAAATATAATTTACCCTGGAAAGTTGGATCTGGCAACTAGGGGTCTTAAAGAAAACAGTAAGTCACAGAGATAAAGGCAACATTTTGAGAAAGTCCAGGACTGAGCATCATAAAAAACATAACTACTCAAATGATCTCTCTTATTTTGTTCCTGAACATCTGTTGTCATACACAGGGAAACAGTTTCATCTCATTCCAGCTCTGTTGCTAAGGTGAGATAACATTTAGCTACTTAATGTTTTTATCTGGAGCATTTTATGGCACAATTTCCTATGGGAAGAGAACATTTATCCAACAGGCCCTGGGAAAGCATTAATGACTCTTTTGCAATACATATCCTCTGCATTAAAATATAAATAAATTATCTGAAATCTCATTTTGTGATTAACGTTGTTAGATGTCATGTGGCTGTGAGAAATCAGTTTACTAGTTATGCTGTAAGTTCTAATGCAAGTATAATTTTTGGCTTTTGACACATGAAGAAAAAAATCAAGTGATAACCTTCTTAGCCATGCAAGAAAAAGCTCATGATTAGAGTTTGTAGCTTAGGAAAGTATCATTGTATGGCATTATCTGGGATAACATATAGAACTGTTTGTAAAAATGCACTGCCTTTAACTATATCTATATATCTGTCTATATAGACAGTAGCATAGAGTGGGGATTCCCACCAAACAGATGAGTAAAAGTGACCAAGATATGTTTTAGTAATGGCCTAGCCCATGCCTACACTTGTAAATAGTGGTGTGAAACGTGTTATAACAGTGATGTAAATAATCAGTTGTAAATAGGGCAATATTTCTTTAATTGATGTGTTTGATAAGTTGGATCTGTTAATATAAGATCAGTTAGTTACTTACCTCTATTAGTAAGAGTCAGAGTCTTTAATGATTTGTTGGATGCAATATAAAATCAGGACCATGAAAGCCCAAGCAGACACTGTCTACCTTTGTGGAAAGGGAATGGGTGTCAGCAGTAGTGTGTGTAAGAGAAAGATCAACTACAATAGAGAAGAAGCCGGGACTTGTTCCACAGAGAGAGAAAATATGAGAGCTACAAAAGCAGAATGTTTCCCAGCAGTACAAGACTGAAGCAAATGTATTTGCTGTATGTTCAGTTAAGCCACAAGACTTTGCTTTGTTTGGACTAAACTGCACTATCAAGACTGGTGGTCTCAGATGCATTAATCGTCCACTGTGTATGGAAGATTAATGTATTACTATCACACACACCCGCCCAGCAGCAGCTAAACTAAAAAACTTCTCCAAACCAGATTATAACATCTTACAGGATGATATAAACAGCTTCACTACACCTACCTCCTCAGATGTTACTGGCAACTATACTGAGTTCTACACCAGTGCCTTATACAAACACATGTATTAAAGCATTGACTCAGTTGTACCTGATAGGACCAAAACAAGCTCCTCAAGGAAGAGCAAACCTGCCTAGTGGACAACTGCCATTAACAGGCTTTACAATAAGAGGAATAAATTGCTGTCTAAGAGTAAGAGGGAGCAAGCCCTAAACTGGAAACACTCCCTCCTCAGCATAAACAAGCAAATAAGACTTCTTGTGTTGTCAACCAAAGCCTCTGGAATTACTATTTAACTGTAGCCTCCAAACAGGCTTTGTGCCTCGTGACTGGAGAAAGACAACAGTCGTCCCTATGCACAAAGCTGGCCCATCTACATACCCTGGAAACTACAGACCCATAAGTCTCACTAGTCTTATATGTAAAGCCATGGAAAGAATTATCATGGAGATAATAAGTAGAGATATAGTAAACCTCCAGACGCTGGACCCAACCCAGTTTGGTTTCATCAAGGGCAGATCATGTCTACTCAACCTGGTGGACTTCTTTGAGAAGGTCACCAAAGCAATGGATGAGGGCAAAATCATTCACAATGGCCTACCCTGACCTGGCCAAGGCATTTAACACAATACCCCACACGGGCATTGTTGACAAACTCAAGAGGTTAGGTACAAACATGTACGTCACCCTGTGTAGAGCCAACTGGCTCACAGACAGGACCCAGGAAGTTAGAATTGGGG